>NC_087222.1:25975827-26026505 GCF_015104395.2 Macrobrachium nipponense
TATTCTCTAATAGTTCTATGGTTAAATCTAACATATTCTATCTATTTCTTTTATATAATATAGGTTTAAAACCCTCTATTTGTTCTTCCTGCCCTCTTATTTTTATTGATATTAGAACATTCCGAATCACTTTATTTCGCGTATTCTAGACATTTCTATCTTCTGTTATCTAATTATACGGCTAAACATACCATTATTTTATGTATTCCTTCATATAATAGAGGTTTAAACCTTCTATTGTCCTCCCTGCCTCTTATTTTATGAATATGTTGAGCCGTTACATAGGTATGAGCCTTCTATTACTACTACTTTTATCTTGTAGGCGTTTGACATTTGGTGAATTTGTCCTCTTCCAATGGCTTAATTTACTTAAATAAACTGTAAGTTTACCTAATACATTTATAAGAATTATTTAATGATAAACTGTTTATTACAATAGAGTAATTTATTGGATTTTATTGATAATGAAAGTTTTGTTTTATTAAATAAATACGTTAAATGTGGCCGGAGCTACTACCAATAGGTATACGCCAAAATTAAATACCTGTATCTTTAGAATTAGCAAAAATTAATTTTAAAGCTTTAATTTTGCTCTAGAGGGTGAAATTAAAGTTAATTTAACTCTTAGTTAAATTAATTTTAGCATTTATTGCAGTCCTTTTGATAACCTAACCTAACGTACCTACTATACAGGGTGTCCATAAAGTCCCAGGACCATTATAGGTCATAAATGCTTGTAATGGTACTGGGATTTTATGGACATCCTGTATAAAGAGGGTAGGCTATATGTCAGTCCTTCTGCATAGTGGCGGGAGATTATTCTCTTGTTCTGGCTGGCTACCTGTAGCCTATGCTAAAGTTACCACCCTAATGACTCAGCAAACGTCGTTTCATCGATGTGTTTCGACGGAACAAGAATGATTTAAAACGACATTTAATTCTCATCCTAAATTAGGCATTGGCTATTTCCTGTGATGTGTGCATCATTTGGTACGATACCATCATCAATATCTATCACTTTAGGCTATCAATATCCGTCGAGTTAATGCGACTGGGCACTGGTTAAATATTCTTTGAGAAGCAAAAGCTTCTTCATTCACGTTCTTTGATTCTTTCCAGTTATAGAAGATGATGAACAATTCTACATTAGTGAGGGAAGCTCACGAGGCCTTCGTCACCGGACATAATGGCTCGGCACCTCACGACATCATACTGGCCGTTTACCCAGCAATTCCAGCTTCCATAACTGCAGCGGTAGCTGGACAGAGATTTCCAGGATTGTAAGTGACGGCTGCTAAATTCTTAAATGTTAAATTTCTCTTTGCAGTGCCCCCCCCCCCCCCCCCCCCCCCCCCCCCCCCCCCCCCCCCCCCCCCCCCCCCACCCCCCCCCCCCCCCCCCCCCCCTTTCCCCCCCCCCCAACCCCCCCCCACCCCCATTCGCAGTGGATGCGTCCCAGACGGCCCCAGTGAGAAGCTAGAAACCGCGAATAGTTAGAACCCCTATATAAACGCTTTCTTAGTTACAACTCAAACCCACTAAAAATTTTTATACCTTTTTTTTTTTTATATATATATATTTTTATCACAAAAAGTGCATTACATGATGAATTTGATTAAAAAACAATAGGGTTTTATGAATATCAAAGAAAAATACCATGAATATGCAAATATCCCACAAATAATGGGTGGACTTGTTCCTGAGAGCAATCTGCGAATGCGTGAGTCCGCGAATCCAGAGAACGCGAATATAGGGGTCCACTGTAATCATTTTATTCACTAAAGGTACATAGTACTTTTATCACATTCTTATGGCACAGCGTAGTCACAACTTAAAGTCCTTTTGCATTTCCTTGGTTATTGACCTATCAAGTTATCTAATTTATTGATCTTTTTTTCCCAATTTTCATATAAAATCTTTTCATCCAGTTGAGAAATGACTAAATTGGTTTTTCCATGACAGGTTTGGACTCTTTTTGGAGTGTATTCTTTTAGTGGTCCCTCTCACTCTAAGCTTCACCCATCTCGCCAATTACACGCTTGAGCTGAGTGCGCTCATGCTAGCAACTGCTGGCGTTGCTGTCTTTTTTATCAGTCCGAATATTTCACACACCATCGACAATAATCAGAGGGTATGTACACAGGTGACTGTAAAGTTAACTTATTTATAGGAATTGTTATTTTTCAATAGGCCTAACTCTACGCTAGGCTTCTATACTATATAGTATTGTAATTGCATTATGTAATTAGATTTGGAGGATTGAATCACATAACCACGGACTTCGTAATATTAAGATCACATCTCGCCCAAGATGAAAATGAAATGTAAATTCACCAGTGTGCACAAAACAAAAAAAAAAGAAAATATTAGTAGAATATCTGCAAGAATCCAGGAGATGGCTAAGGTTGTTTTATTAAGGAACAAAGGATCCCAGACTTTTTCAGCTAAATGGCTTTGTGGGACCTCACAAAGGATTTCTTGACTTATTGCAAATACGATAAACACTACGCGTTGCTAGTTTTGATGCAAAAGTGGGTTTCATTGCTTCTCATGTCAAGAAAGTGCTGTAGACAGTTTCTCAACGAGTAATTTTGGCCCTTTATCTTCCAGCGACTCAAATATTTAACTTCTCTGCGAGGACAGCTAAACCTTGTGACCGTTATCGCCATCCTGGCCATCGACTTCCGTTCTTTTCCCAGAAGGTAAGTTTGTATCATGAATATAGTGATTAACAAGTTATTTTGAGATTTGCATATCAGTACAGTATAAAGTGTTCTTTATTTAAATGTCAAGAATGTTAGAAAAAATGCTGGAATATGGCAGATATAATCATAAGCTGAATTATTCTACATAAATTCTTGGAAATATTTGCCTAGAGTTTCATTAGTCTAAAACTCTTCAAAGCTCACCACATGCTTGTGGTAACTTTTCCAGGCTGCATTTTAATTTCTTAGAGGATAAAAGGAAAATATATTGAAGTTATTCTGTCAACACATCTCAGACTGAGACAGTTGTAAATGGAAATGTGTTCGTGCAGTGAATAAGTCATATTTTTCTCATACTATTGATCACTACATGGTGCTGTTGCTTCTTGAGAGAGTAGTTTTTCCAACTGTTTGTCAAACATCACAGTGAGGAAAAAGCATAAGCAAGGTAAAAGTCTTGGGTTTATAAAGTAAAATGTTATTGTGAACTTCATTTCAAGGTTTGTCAAGACTGAAGAATATGGATACAGCCTCATGGATGTTGGTGCGGCAGGATTTGTCATCAACAACGGCATTGTCGAGGGGAGAAAGCGGCCATGCTATAAGTAAGTGTAATTTTCCAGTTTAAATGGTTTGTTTTTAACCAGGTTGTCCTTGGGACACAATTTGATTTTTCTCACTTATGCTCTGTATTTATTTGAATGCAGACATACTATTATTATAGTCATACTGTACTGCTGTTTATCTGATTTATCCAAAGGGTTATTCTTGAGTAAGAAGTGAATATTAAAGGATGGAAAAGTAAGGTCAACGTTAGACAGCTATAGTTTCATGTGAATTCAGACCTTATTTTCATGCTGTTGTACATGGCAAAGTAAAGTTAATGTTGGGCAACTATAAGGAAAAAATACTAAAGAGAATAGATGCAAAGCAAAATATAGAAAGCCATTTGGCTGAGGACTGAAGAGACAAAATAAAACCGTAAGTTCCATCTACAGTTTGTGGCGCAAGTCACAATTTAGCTATACCTTGAAGCAGACATAGATGATTTCAGATGCACTTGCCTCATACATTTCTTCCAGGGCTGTAGTGAGAGATGGCGCTATTCTGACTGTGTTGGGATTTGTAAGGTTGCTGTTAATCAGAGCCTCTGATTACCAACACCATGTGACGGAGTATGGGGTGCACGCAAATTTCTTCTTCACCTTAGCTTTTGTAAAGGTAAGATATCTATTTTTCCTTGCCAAATTAGAGTACAGTTGTATGTAGACAGAAAAGATATTCAGTTTAACAATAATTCTCTCATGACATTTGTGGATTTGAATAAGGATAAACAAAAGCATCAATTTTTTTATCATCACCTAGTTACGAGCTTACTGGGTGTCTAAAGTTTAAAAAACCCTTCATCTTTTGCAAGAAGCAAGAGTGACACATGACAGGAGAAAAAATTCATGTGAATACAGTATATTATTTTTATTGCTCTTGAGAAAGATCCACTATTATATTGTACTCTATTCTACTAAGACTGCATACAACACTGCTGACATTCCTCATTATCTCGTAGCTTACGTGTTCTTGGTGGATTTGGAGACTGTCTTGCATCCAGAGCATGCTATGTAGCATCCTCATAAGTGTTTGCCATCAAGTCTACCTCGTCTATGGAAATGGAGCTGCTTGGACATTGAGCGATGCACCCAGGGATACGTTGTTGTCCGCAAACCGAGAATGGGTCGTTGCACTTGCCGGCTATGCTTCGATCTACCTTATTGGAGCTGCCATAGGCGACTACATATTCAACAAGAGGTATTGCAAAGAAATAATGCGCATGATTAAACCAGCTTGATAAATAAAAAACCAAAATTTATTTTTGCATGGTTTTTCAAGGAGACTGTTGGCCTCGGCCCAGAGCTGCAACTCCTTTCATTCCTTTCTCTCTGTGCCTCTGTTCATATTCTCTTTCTTCCATCTTACTTTCCACCCTCTCTTAGAAATTGATTCATAGCGCAACTGCGAGGTTTTACTCCGGTTACACCTTTCAGACCTTTTTTACCGTCAATTTCCGTTGCAGCGTTGAATGGCCTCATAGGCCCCAGTGGTTGGCTTTTGGCCTAAATTTTATATTATTTTCTGGTCTTTATCTTTTCCTCTGCATGCATTTGTTGATGATTCAATTCTCCAGTCTATACTTTCATTCACCTCCATGATTGTGTAGGCTGGGACTACTAGCTGAAGGTTCGCTAACCGATTTATATATGATACAAGTTTGGTTACAGTTTGCAACTCTACCGGTATTAGAGTGTTTAAGAACAATTTTTTTCCATTTAAATTTGCCTCGATGCCAGTTCATGGGAGCTAAAAATTCCGAAGACGTTACTAGATCAATTGCATGAAAAATTAACAGCAGTGTTCTCTCTTTTCCAGTAACTATGGCCCTGGAAGGAAGTCTTCTTCATTGCTCGCCATAACTCTCGTGACAGTCGGAATTCTGGTTGGGCTGCATTATTTTGTTGGTCCTCCGTCGCGAAGATTGGGTAATCCTACTTTCATATATTTTTGTGTAAGTATCTTTTGCCATTTTTGTCTTAGTACTACTTTTAGTTTTTGAAGTATCTTTTGCCATTTTTGTCTTAGTACTACTTTCAGTTTTTAAGTATCTATTGCCATTGTTGTCTTAGTACTACTTCAGTTTTTATGCATTCAACTTACCTGTCAGATATATACTTAGCTATAGACTCCGTCGTCCCCGATAGAAATTCGAATTTCGCGGCACACTCTACAGGTAGGTCAGGTGATCTACCGCCCCGCCGCTGGTGGCGGAAGTAGGAATCATTCCCGTTTTCTAAGACAGATTTTCTCTATCGGCCGTGACAGCAACATTGTTGTTGTTACTCCTGATTTGATTTTCGTATTTTTCATCGCTATTGATCTTCTAAGCCGGTTATTTTGGTGACGTATTGGATCTTTGGTTTGGCATACTCTTTCGTGGACTGTTTTTTGGACTTGGTTTTGGATATTTCTCATGATGTCGGATTCTAGCTTTACGGTTAGAAGACAGTGTGTAAATGAGGGATGCATGGTGAGGATACCGAAAGCTTCGGTAGACGCCCTCACACATTTGTAACGGGGTGTAGAAGGAATGAATGTTCAATTTCTAACACCTGTGATGAATGTGTAAATATGAATGAGGAAGAATGGAAGAATTTAAATTCATATTTAAGGAAATTAGATATGGATAGGGCTAGGAAGGCTTCCTCCAGAAGCGTAAGTAGGTCTCGCTCTAACGAGCCTATTAAATTAACACCTAACCCTAAACCTCTATCTTCCTCTAGTACTAAGACTGCAAATCCGGCAACGGAAATTGCAGATCTTAAAGCTGCGCTACAAAGGATGGAACGTCAAATGCTGACGTTAAAAGGTAAGCACAGTGATAGTGAATTAAGTGTCCCTAGTGCAGTGGAGGGTGCGTCTGATCGGCTCTGTCTCGCTCCCAGGCCTAGACCTCTTCCAAGCTCACAGGCCCAGAGGAGAAGGAATGTCGAAAGCCTTACGGAGGTTTACGGAGAATCCCCACCGATCAGGCGTCCCCTCGGCAGATTCTGTGACGACCCGAACTGCCAAGGATCGCTATCGAAAAGCATCCTAAAGAAGTGTTTTTCTTCGTCAGATTCTTCACCGAAGGCAAGGGGATGGAGTTCTGATGAACTGTCACGCCCCTTAAAGAGAAGTTGGAAGGCTCCTACTTTGGATTCAAGCCCTGAGCTTTTTCTCCGATCTATCACCTTGTGAGAAGAAGAAAAGGAGATTGGTTCCTAAACGGGAAATCGGAGTTTCCTTCCGCTTCGAGACAGGCCTCACCTGAATCAAGGAAGGAAAAAAGAGAGTGCGGCTGCAAAAATTATCTTAAATGTGCAGGAGCAACTTTCAGCCTTAGTAGGAGTTTTTACTAAGGAAACTCCCAGGAGAAAGGACTCTTTCCTTCCTATAAAGAAGACGAAGGGAAAGAAAAAAGAAATGGAAGTTTCGGCTTATACTCGGAGGAGTGTGAAGAATGCGCCAAAAACGCCAACCTGGCGCAATGCGCCAGATGCGCCAGATGAGTTTTTGACACTCCAATACGAGTCAGAAGAGCCAGAAGCGCCATATGCGCCCAGAAGAGCCAGCCCTGGCGAAATGCGCCAGAAGCGCCAGAGGCGCCAGATGCGCCAGACCAGCGCCACCCTGCCGAAATGCGCCAGATGCGCCATATGCGCCCCAGAAGAGCCAGCCTGGCGAAATGCGCCAGAAGCGCCAGAGGCATATGCCAG
The DNA here is from genome assembly GCF_015104395.2 of Macrobrachium nipponense. Lineage (NCBI taxonomy): Eukaryota > Metazoa > Arthropoda > Malacostraca > Decapoda > Palaemonidae > Macrobrachium > Macrobrachium nipponense. Next base: position 25,982,837 of record NC_087222.1, read on the forward strand.
AAGCGCCAGCCTGGCGAAATGCGCCAGAGGCTCCAGATGCGCCAGAAGCGCCCACCATCGCCGAAATGAGCCCTAGAAGCGCCACTCCCCCTGCCCGAAATTGCGCTAGAAGCGCCAGCCTTGGCGCAAGGAATCACGAGCGTCAACCCGGCGCAATGAGCCACAAGTGACAGATAAGAGACGGACTTCTTCCAAAAGACAATTAAGCCAGGAGGATTTGTTGGGCTTTCGGAAGGATAAGCCTTTCACCTGACAAGGACTCTAGTTGTCGCACAGGCGGCCGTATTCCTTGTCAGGACATAGGTCGTTCCGGAGAAAGTGATAGGAGAGGACGTCCTTCGTCTGACAGGAGAGAAAGGTGTCGCACAAGCGGCCATCGCTCTTGCCAGGAGAAGGATAAGGTCGTTTTGCAGGATCAACCTATCTCTCGTAGGGACGCAAGTTATCGAACAAGGCGGCGTTCGTTCTTGCGAGAGTGGGGTGGATGTTGCAAGAGGCCAGTCTCCTATTGAAAATAAACAGTCCTCTTCGGAATTGGATTTGGAAGAGGTTTCGGACTCGGAAGATCACTCGGCTCCGGGTTTGTCAGATTACAAGACGCTGGCAGCCCTCTTACTTCAAGAGTTTGGGGACTCTTTAAGCCCTACTGCTCCCCCTTCTCCAGGTCCTTGTTTACAAGCACGAAGGTCCCGAAACAATCATCTTTTATTAAAATGAAGCCAACCATTTCCATGAACAAGGCTCTCCGATTCGTAGGAAATTGGTTGGAATCCAAGGAGAAGGCGGGGAAGACAGTCTTTACCTGCCCTCCTTCCAGACTATCAGGGAAGAAGGGAATTTGGTACGAGACGGGCAAACCACGGGGTCTAACTCTCCCGTCCACTGCCGAAGCAGATTTTTGAATCTGGTAGATTCTTCTAGGAGACAAGCCTTGTCATCAGCAAAGATCACATGGGGGACTTCGGAGATGGACCATCTCCTCAAGGGATTGTTTAATGTCTTAGAAGTTTTTAACTTCTTAGATGGTCCCTTGGGGTGTTGGCCAAAAAGACACAAGAGGAGGAATCTCTTAGTCCAGGAGTCCTTCATAGTGTTCTTTCCTGTATGGACAAGGCGGTTCAGGATGGATCAGGAGAGGTGGCCTCTCTGTTTGGAACTGGTATTCTGAAGAAGAGAGTCTTATTTAGCTCTTTTCTGACGAAAGCAGTTACTCCTACTCAGAGGTCATCTCTTCTGTATGCTCCTCTGTCGGACCAATTGTTTCCTTCAAATCTTGTAAAAGATATTTCTCATTCTTTGACAGAAAAGGCCACACAAGATCTCTTGGCCCAATCTGCAAAGAAATCGAGACTTTGGGTCCTATTAAGAGAGAGACTCGGGCCCCTCAACAGCCCTTTCGAGGAAGTACCTCGGCCAGACCCTCTTTTAAGAAGAGAGGAGTGCAGAAGAGAGGTAGGCCTTCCTTCAGACCTATCAAGAGAGCTAAATGAGACAAACAGTCCTTCAAGCACCGGTAGGAGCCAGACTTCGGAAATTTTCCGAAGAATGGGCTCGGAGACAGGCAGAAATTTGGTCCCTTTCAGTGGTACAAAGGGATATATGATCCCCTTTCGAGACAGACCTCCCTTGACTACGAACCCGAGGGAACTGTCAGCCCAATACAGGGACCCTGCCAAGAAAGAAGCATTATTGCAACTGGTAGAACAGATGTTGCAAAAGGAGGCCATCGAAGTGGTTCGGGATCCGCATTCCCGAGGATTCTACAACCGTCTTTTTCTGGTTCCGAAATCCTCGGGAGGGTGGAGACCGGTCCTGGATGTGAGCGCATTGAACCGATTTGTGGAGAACACAAAGTTCTCTATGGAAACATCAAAATCGGTTCTTGCGGCTCTTCGTCCAGGAGATTGGATGGTCTCCTTAGATCTACAAGATGCATACTTTCATGTCCCCTGCATCCATCATCGAAAGAAGAAATATCTCCGATTCATGATGCAGGGGAAAGTATACCAATTCAGAGCCCTATGCTTCGGCCTTTCAACGGCCCCTCAAGTGTTCACGAGGCTAATGAGGAACGTTGCGAGATGGCTACATCTAGAGGGGATAAAATATATCCCTTTATCTGGACGATTGGCTAATAAGAGCAAAACCTCGGAAATTCAGTGCTTGAAGGACTTGGAGAAGACTTTGAACTGACAAAATCTCTGGGATGCTCGTGAACCTCGAGAAATCACAATTGATCCCCAGACAGAACATAGTCTATCTGGGGATACAGATGGATTCTCGGGGTTTCGGGCGTTTCCATCTCAAGACAGAATTACTCGAGGCTTAGAAAAGATCTCGAACTTCTTAGGGAAAGAACGGACCTCGGCGAGGGAATGGCTCAGTCTGCTGGGCACCCTTTCCTCGTTAGAGCAGTTCATTTCCCTGGGAAGATTATATCTCAGACCTCTGCAATTTTATCTAAAGAGGATGTGGAGTCAAAAGACAGGAGACTTGTCAGACGTTTTTCCCATCCAACAGGGGATAAAATCAGACCTAAAGTGGTGGTTAACCCCATTAACAAGGAACGAAGGGGTGTCCCTCTTGATTCGGAACCTCACCGAGTGTTGTTTTCCGATGCCTCGGAAACAGGTTGGGGAGCAACATGGGTCCAAAGGAAGTAGCAGGTGTTTGGACCAGACAACAAACTACTCTGCACATCAATGCGAAGGAACTCCTGGCAATTCATCTAGCCCTGGAATACTTCGAAGCGGAAGTCAGAGAGGCGGTAGTTCAAGTCAATTCCGACAATACCACAGCTCTGGCTTACATCCGGAATCAAGGGGGCACTCACTCTTTCTCTCTGTACGAAATAGCGAGAGCTCTATTAACCTGACAGAGGAACGGGGCATTATTCTTGCGTACAAGGTTTGTCCAAGGAGTGAAAAACCTAAGGGCAGACAGGTTGAGCAGAAAGAACCAGGTTCTCCCGACAGAGTGGATGCTCCACTCAGAAGTCTGCAGACAAATATGGTCACTCTTGGGGGAGACCCCAGATCGACCTGTTTGCCACGTTCCTCTCCAGGAAAATAGACAACTTCTGCTCGCTAGAAGAAGATCCAGAGCCACAGCGATCGATGCCTTCCTCATGGATTGGTCAGGCATAGATGCATACGCCTTTCCCCATTCAAAGTGCTGGGAAGGGGGAAAGTAGTAAGGAAATTTGTGGCATCGGAAGGAATGAGGAATGACTCTTAATTGCTCCCTTTTGGCCTTCCCGAATCTCTGGTTCACAGAGGTACTGGAATGGACGGTGGACTTCCCCAGATCTCTACCAGACAGGACAGATCTGCTCAGACAACCCCACTTCGAGAGGTTCCACAAAAAACATCCAAAGTCTCTCCCTGACTGCCTTTCGACTATCGAAAGACTGGTCAGAGCGAGAGGCTTTTCAAAGAAAGTGGCAACTTCAATTGCTAGAGCCCGCAGAGCCTCTACCCTGCGGGTCTACCAATCGAAGTGGGAAGTTTTTCCGTAGATGGTGTAGGTTCGAAGAAGCTGTCCTCTTCCAATACCTCTGTAACCGAAATCGCGGATTTTCTCCTCTTCTTAAGAGAAGAATCCAAATTGGCCGTATCAACTATCAAGGGATAGGAGGCATGCTCTCAGCTGTTTTTAGAAAACAGAGGGCTGAATCTCGAGGATAATAAGGATCTTCATGATCTCATCAGGTCTTTTCGAGACTAAGAAATTGAGATCATCGATTCCCCCGAGTTGGAACCTGGACGTTGTCCTAAAGTTCTTGATGTCGGACGTTCGAACTATAGGTAAAATCTCATTCAGAGATCTTACTAGCAAATGCATATTCCTGTTGGCGCTAGCAACTGCTAAGAGGATCAGTGAATTGCATGCTTTGGACTCTCGGGTGGGATTTAGAAAAGACTCGGCTGTCATTTCTTTCCAGGATCTTTTCCTAGCGAAGAATGAGAACCCTTCTAAACCTTGGCCTAGAAGTTTCGAAGTTCAAGGGACTCTCTTCTCTGGTAGGAAGAGAGTTGGATCGGTCCCTTTGCCCAGTCAGGACCTTAAAATTTTATTTAGATTTAAAGAAAGACACAGCTTCAGGGATGTCGACAAGGTCTTTTGGTGTGCGGTAAGAAACCCAATAGACCGATGTCAAAGAACGCACTGGCATTCTTTGTCAGAAATGTAATTACCGAAGCTCATAGGAATTGCCAAGAGAACTCGTTAAAGCTGCTGAGAGTGAAAGCTCACGAAGTACGGGCTGTGGCAACTTCCCTTTCTTTTACGAAGAATATGTCCATGAGAAACATTTTAGCAGCAACTTACTGGAGGTGCAATTCAGTATTTGCATCCCACTATTTAAAAGGATGTTAGAATAACATACGATAAATGTTTCCTCTTGGACCTTATGTATCAGCGGATACTATGCTGGGAAATGGAGCAGACGGATGATCCTTAAATTTGTTTTTAATAATTTTAATAATTAGTTTTAATATTGTTTTTGAGTTGTGGGTTGCTTGAAAGGATGTTCGGGGATGACTCCTTTCAATCGTAGTACTAACCCCAATAAGGATCAGGTGATCGGGATTAGTGTCGTGCTCTATGATCATGCCAATAGGCAAGGTGTTTTGTCATGTAAGTGGATAGGACCCCATTGACAAAGATCCTAAGGTTCTGAAGCGTAAGTGGGTAAGACCCCTGTAACAGACCATCAAGAACTCTTAGTATGAGGTCACTACCTCGCTGAGGCTCTTGAAGCGATACGGGCTCCTAGGCAGTAGCCATGAAGTCTTTCGCTAACACAGGTAGGAATCAAGGTTTTTAATTTTATTACCTACAACATATGTTGTTTCCTGTCTATTTCAGTAGATTAGCTGTCTCTTACCCTCCGCCAAAGGTGCCAATCAGCTAAGTATATATCTGACAGGTAAGTTGAATGCATAAAAATGTTATTGTCATGATACAATAAAGTTTTTATGCATACTTACCTGGCAGATATATACGGTGTATGACCCACCCGACCTCCCCTCAGGAGACAGGTGGAAGAGAAAAATCTGTCTTAGAAAACGGGAATGATTCCTACTTCCGCCACCAGGCGGCGGGGCGGTAGATCACCTGACCTACCTGTAGAGTGTGCCGCGAAATTCGAATTTCTATCGGGGGACGACGGAGTCTATAGCTAAGTATATATCTGCCAGGTAAGTATGCATAAAAACTTTATGTATCATGACAATAAACATTTTTAAATTCTTTGCCAGTTTTGTCTTTATACTACTCTCAGTTTTGTTCATGCCACTTACCTGACAGATATATATATAGCTGTATTTTCTGAAGTCCGACAGAATTTCAAAACTCGCGGCACACGCAGTGGGCGGCCAGGTGGTAGTACCCATTCCCGCCGCTGGGAGGCGGATATCAGGAACCATTCCCATTTTCTATTCTTATTTTTTCTGTCGCCGGTCGGTTAAACAACTGTTTACAGACCTCTGCTCAGGATTTTGGATTTGACTCGCTTTTAAGTATCTGATTGGTTTTTTGGTATTGAATTGGATTGTTGAATTGGCATGCGCGGTAGTGGACCGTTTTTTGATTTTGGATTGACTTTTCTATAAAAGATATGTCTGGATCAAGTGCTGTGAGTTTCAGAGTGTGTGTGAGGACTGATTGTAAGGTGAGGCTACTGAAAGCATCGGTAGACCCCCACACAGTATGTATGAGTTGTAGGGGGGCATAATTGTTTGGTGGATAATCGGTGCAATGAATGTGAGAGATTGACCGATGATGATTGGAGAGTATATGAGGTTTCCTATCGCCTTAAATTGGACGCGCGATAGGATCAGGAGGTTTCTTCCTCCAGGAGTGGTTCTACCAAAGGTAAGGCTAATATCTCTCCTGCATTAACACCTGTAGAGTTTGCAACCCCTAAACCTGTGTTGCCTTCGGGCTCTGATTCTGTGTCGGGAGAAGCTAATGCTCTCTCTCTTATTTTAGAGTCTCTTCGCACTCTGGAGACCAAAGTGAAAGCCTTGGAAACTGGCTCGGTGCAAGTGTGTGATCGTGCCCCCTAGTGTTGTGGAGGGGGCGTCAGATCGGCCCCATAATGCCTCTAGGCCTAGACCTCTATCAGACTCCCAAGACTCAGGGAGTAGGTATGTCGAAAGCCGCAAGAGGGTTACGGGGGCTCCCACCGATTCTGGCGTCCCTTCGGCAGGCCTTGTAGACAAAGTCCCAGGCTGCCAAGGAGCGCGCACGAGCGCGCGTCCTGAAAGAGTGCTTTTCGTCCTCCATAGCGTCCTCCCCGCGCAAGGGGTGGAGCGCTCGGAGAGACTCTCGTCTCTGAAAAGGACGTTTCAACGTTGAGGACGCTTCACGTCCTGTATCGCCGCTTTCGTCGGAGGATGCGTTATGACGCTTTTCCACCTCAGAAAGGGTAAGATCTCCTCCGATGAGGACGCTGGGTTGCGTGCACAGGCGCGTCTACCTGAGAAGCAGGTACCTGTACCTGGATGGAAGGAAGGAGGCTCCCCTCGCCCCTCGTCTCTCGCAGGATTCAGTCCTGCTTCCTCTGTTCGTCTTCTCCAACGAACAAAACCTTCTTTTGTCCCTCAGGACCAGCTATCGACGCTTATGGCTCAGAGGACTTCGCCCGCAGCAGTCGAGCCTAAGCGGAGGAAGGACCTTAGACTGCCCGTCAAGAGGACTAAGCAGTCTCCTTCTCCCTCTCCTACTTCGTCTCGTTCGCCGATCGCTTCTCCTTCGGCGATTCGCCGATCTCGTTCGTCCTCTAGGAGGACGTTGCGTCAAGACGCTTTGAGGAGGACGCTCAGCACGACGTCGACAGGACGCTCGTCAGGACGCTAGGCAGGATGCTAGGCAGGACGCTTGGCAGGACGCTTGGCAGGACGCTTGGCAGGACGTTCGGCAGACGCTCGACAGGACGCTTGTCAGGACGCTCGGCAGGACGCTTGGCAGGACGCTAGGCAGGACGTTGTCAGGACGCTCGACAGGTCGCCGCCAGGACGCTCGCCAGGACGCTCGGCAGGCATGCTTGGCAGGAAGCATCGCATGGACGTTCAGGGCTCTTTCAAGACGCTTTTGTTTTGGGGACTCCGACCAAGAAGTCGTACCCCAAGACGCTAGTTTGCGCGCACAGGCTCGTATTCCAGCGAAAATGTCTTCCCTTTCGTTGAGAAACGCAAGGACGCTTCTCTGGCAAGTGAGGATGCCTCGGGTGGCGATAGGGACGCTCGTCCTCGTCAGGAAGCTCTACCTGCTTCAAGTAGTAAGCAACTTAGAGAGGACAGCCGAAATAAGGCTTCATCTAGCAAGGATAGGGGTCCTTTGATTAAGTCAAGACCCGACATTAGGACGCCCTCTCCGGACAGGCGGTCTCCGCTTCCGTGTAGAGAAGAAGGAGAGCTGAGTAGTTCGGCTGACTCGGTTGAAGAGGAACCTTCTGCGGCCCCTTTTCAATTTCACCGAACCTACAAAGTTCTCGTGCGGCTGTTGCGTTCTTTTCTTTCGAAGACAAGTTTCAGCCTGCAGCTCCCAAGTCTCCTCCTTCGCAGTTTTCATCATCTAAAACTGGTAAAACCCCGGAGTTTGTGGTTAGATGAAAACTTCGCTCTCCACTAAACGTGCGTTTAAGAAACTCCAAGATTGGATGGTACGAAGGAGAGATCAAGGCAAGACGACTTTCGCCTTGCCTCCAGCTAGACTCAGAGGAAAAGGAAAAGGGGGCATTTGGTATAGAACAAAGAAGAAGTAGGAGTTCGTATCCCTTCTTCAGCTCAAGGAGATTTCTCCAGCTTGGTGGATTCGCAGAGGAGGTCTCTTTTATCCTCTGCTAAAGTAACCTGGACCTCTACGGAGACGGACCATCATTTGAAGGGTCTGCTCCGGACTCTTGAAGTGTTCAACTTCCTTGACTGGTGCTTGGGAGTCTGGATCTACAAGCGAGAAGCCAGAATCTCTCAGTATGGGGGAGCTGTCCAGCGTGTTAGCATGTATGGACAAAGCCGTCAGGATGGTTCGGAAGAGATCGTTTCTCATTTTGGAACGGCCTATTGAAAAAGAGAGCTTTGCTGTGCAATTTCACAGCTCGTTCGGTAACGCCAGCTCAGAAAGCGGATTTGCTGTTTTCTCCTCTTTCGAACCATCTCTTCCCCCAGACTTTAGTAAAGGACCTGACTAACAGTTTGCAGGAGAAGGCAACGCAGGACCTTTTGGCCCAGTCTACAAGACGTTCGACAGTACCTTCAACCTCTTCAGCTGCGGTTCGACCGCCGAAGAAGGTTAAGCCCTTTCGTGGGGCTCCCCCCTCGAGAGCAGCTCCTCGAGGGAGAGGGTTTTCACGAGGAAGAGCTTCCTTTAAGTCAAAGCCTTCCAAGTGAGAAGCATGTCCTTCAGACACCAGTCGGAGCCAGACTGAAGTTTTGCGGAGCGTGGAGAGAGAGGGACACAACGGACTCTTGGTCCCTCAAGATCGTGGAGCAGGGGTACAAGATCCCTTTTTAGATCTTCCTCCTCTTTCTACGACTCCCAGAGACCTTTCTCCATCCTATCAGGGAGAGAAGAAGAAAGTATTATTCGATCTCCTTCAACAAAATAATCGAGAAAAGAGCGGTGGAACAAGTCGCGGACCTGGGTCCCCAGGTTTTTACAACAGGATTTTCCTAGTGCCGAAGCAGTCGTCAGGGTGGCGTCCAGTTCTAGATGTAAGCAGGCTCAATCTTTTCGTGGAAAAGACCAAATTCACGATGGAGACGCCTCATTCTGTTCTGGGGAGCCTTGAGACCGGGCGACTGGATGGTGTCCTTGGACTTACAGGACGCGTACTTCCACATCCCAATCCACCCTCTTTCAAGAAAGTATCTAAGGTTTGTCTTAGACAAAAAAGTGTGGCAGTTCAAGAGCTAGTTTCGGCCTGACCACGGCTCCAATGGTGTTCACTGTAGTCATGAAGAACGTGGCGAGGTGGCTCACTCTTCGGGATAAGAGTTTCCCTGTACCTCGACGACTGGCTGATCAGAGCGTCGTCGAGAGAAGTGTCTGAAGGACTTGCAGTTCACTTTAGCCCTAGCAAGTCCCTGGGACTTCTGGGTCACCTCGAAAAGTCGATCATCTGACCCCAACACAGTCCATCGTGTATCTGGGGATGTTTCAGATGGATTCAGTGGCTTTTCGAGCGTTTCCGTCCCAGGAACGGTCAGCGGCTGGCAGGCTTAGACAGATCTCAGCCTTCCTAGGGAAAGAGACTTGCTCGGCGAGGGAATGGATGAGTCTGCTGGGAACCATTTCCTCGCTAGAAAGGTTTGTTTCCTTGGGAAGACTGCACCTCAGGCCTCTCCAATTTTTCCTTGCGGACGAGTGGAAGGCCAAGGACGATCTCAATGCAATATTGAGAATATCGCTTCCGATAAAGAACCATCTAAGATGGTGGTTGGACCCTCAGAAGCTTCAGGAAGGTGTGTCCCTAAGTCTTCTGAGCCCCGACCTAGTGTTGTTCTCCGACGCTTCCATCACGGGCTGGGGAGCAACACTAGGAGGGAAGGAAGTGTCAGGCTCCTGGAGAGGGGAACAGGTAGCCTGGCATATAAATGTCAAAAGAAACTGGCAGCAATATTTCTGTCCCTGCAGTCTTCGAAAGGAGTTTGAAGAACAAGATTGTTCAGGTAAACTCGGACAATACCACAGCACTCGCTTATCTAAAAAATCAGGGAGGAACACACTCCAGAACTTTGTTTTCCCTGGCGAGAGAGATTCTGTTGTGGGCAAAGAGAAGAAAATGTGACAATCCTGACGAGGTTCATTGCAGGAGTGCAAAACGTCAGGGCAGATCTTCTCAGTCGTCGGGAACAAATCCTACCGACGGAATGGACCTGAACGAAGACGTGCGTAGACCGTTGGACGTTGTGGGGACGTCCGCTGGTCGACTTATTCGCGACGTCAAGGACCAAGAGACTTCCTCTTTATTGCTCCCGGTCCTGGATCCAGAAGCGATCGCAGTAGATGCGTTGCTTTGGAATTGGACGGGTCTAGACCTGTACGCCTTCCCACCATTCAAGATTTTGGGGGAAGTCATGAGGAAGTTTGCGGCCTCAGAAGGGACGAGGTTGACCCTGATCGCTCCGATGTGGCCAGCGATGAGAATGGTTCACAGAGGTCATGTCTTTCCTTGTAGACTTTCCAAGGACATGCCCTGGAGGAAAGATCTTACTCAAACAGCCTCACTTCGAAAAGGTTTTTCACCAAAAAACTCTTCGCTCTGGGTCTGAACCCTGGCGTTCAGACTATCGAAAAGTTGGCCAGCCCAGAGCGAGAGGTTTTTCGAAAGCAGCTGCGAGAGCAATCGCACATGCAAGACGTGCTTCCACAAGAGCTGTTTACCAATCAAAGTGGGCTCCTTCAGGGCATGGTGTAAAAAGGAGGGAGTTTCCTCTTCCTCGACCTCTGTGAACCAGATAGCTGATTTTCTGCTCTTTCTCAGGAATGTGCAGAAATTAGCTGTCCCTACCATCAAGGGATACAAAAGCATGTTGTCAGCGGTTTGTTCCGACACGGCATACAAACCTTCGGTGCTTTTACAATAGGAAGATACTAGCGGCAGCTGGGATAGGTCGTAAGCTTTTCGAACAAGGGGTTCGGTAGTTCTGCTGTCCGACAGGCGCGCTGCGCGCGACTGGGAGGTAAACAAATCACGTTTTGCTTTCGGCCTCACAGTGGATGGACGTGTGTGTTCGCTCTCTGCCCGATGCTCGTCGTCTTGCTTTCTAGTTTGTTTGTAATTTGTGTATGAAAGAGCTTGTAAGTACAGTTTTTTATTCTCTCTTATCATATTAATTACGCTGAAATTTAATAATGATGGAATCTCCACGCCTCGCTACCCCAAGGAGACTTTGCCGGTTACCGAAGTGGGCGCAAATGCGGGAAGTTCAGATCATTCCCCGAGATTGACCCTCATGTGTTGTGTGCTCGGTGCCGGGGGCGCGAATGCACCGGGCCGAGCCCTGTGATGTTTGTAATGACTGGTCGGAGGCGCAGTGGACATTGTATGAGGGCAGGAAGAAGCGAAGGCCTCCAAAGGAGTCGTCGGAAAGCTCTCCCTGCGGACTCCTTTGGTGACGGACACTTCGTCTTCTTTCCTGCCGCCCGCTCAACTTCCACGTCTCGCGCCTTCCCCTTCGGGGGGCGGTGTCTAGGTCCTTCTCCTCTCCCGATGTGTCGAGTGTGGAGGAGGGCGCTATACCCGACGTAGAGTTGTACTCTGGGTCCTCTATCCGCTCGTCTTCGCGCGAGCGGGTAGAGGATCTCCTAATCACCCGACTTTTGCCTCCTCAGGTGCGGTTGCCGTGAAGGATGACCTCGACAGGTGTGGGCATCGTTGGGACTGCAGGGCGTGCCGAGTGTCCAGGGGCTGCTCTATCATCTCGCTGGCTCCGTGGCGGTTACGCATGCTACGGTTACAACCACCACCACGACCCTGACAACACCTGGCTACGCGTCACCTCCTCACTGGTGTACACCAGCACGCGGTCTCTGTGACACCCACAACATCGGTGCAGGGGCCAGTCGCCGTAACTCGGGGGAGTGTGATGCCGCCACCTGGGTGGGTTTGCGTGCTGCCGCGACCGACTTCATGTGCGCCCGAAGAGCTCGCCCCTGGACCCTCCCCACCGGTACCGATGACGTCTGTGCCGTTGGGTCGACCAGCTGTATCTGCCGTACCTGCCGTGACCACCGCTGCTGTTCCTGTTCCTGATCCTGCCGTGTCCGCTGCCGTTCCTGTGATGCTCGCACCTGCTGATGTTGTTCCCGTTCCTGGCGCCGGCTGCTCCCGATGCTGGTCTGTTCGGACAGGTACCGTCCGGGCCCTGTTGCTTCGGCAACAGCAGCCCCAGGGCTCGTCCTGGATGACAGACCTGACGTCGGTCCTGAGGAGGTTGACGAAGAAGAAGAAGAAGAGGAGGAAGGTGCGTCGTCGTCTTCATCGTCTCTTCGTCGTCGTCGTCTGCCGCCTCTTCCCCTTCTTCTTCTAGGGCTCCCACCCCCGCCTAAGAAGAAGAAGGTCGCCTACCCCCCCCTAAGAAGTCTCCTTCGGGAGCTTCTAAGGGCCCGTCTCGCTCTGGTGAGACGGGGGGTTCTTCCGCTGGTCGCCCTGCTCCTTCGGGAGCAGGACCCGTCTCTTCTCCCGCAAGGAAGAAGATACGGGGACCAGAGGGGTGCCGGCTAACACCGGCACTTCCTCACCTGCTGTCAGTGGTTCTGGCCGGACAGCAGCAGGATCCGGCTCGGCCGCTCGTTCGCGCGAGAGGTACCGAGTGTACGGTCGCCTACCAGCGACCGTGCAGCCAGGAACCAGACCTCCTTTTGGAAGTCCGCCTCGAGCGCAGGTACCACCCCGGCACGGAGCGGAAGACTGGTGACAGCCGCTCACGCGACTCTCACCAGACCAGCTCTCGCTCTCGCGGCGAGCAGCTGGCTACCCGGGCGGACGTGACGGTCCATGACCGGCCACGGGCTGAGGCTGGGAAGAGGTCCCCCCGTTCGCCGGCACCAGCCATGGCTGGTACCAGCGAACTGACGCACCGTGAGGACACGCACCGGTCTCACCGTGACAGTGGAGCTCGCCGGTCGCACTGACCGCGCTCTTACAAGGGAGCGATCGGGTACGGTAACCAGCAACCAGCTCCTCTGACACATAAGACACGAGACCGGGGCCGCTGTTCTCGGTCCGAGCCGTTCTCCACAGCGAGACGGCTCGACTAGGTCTGCAGCTCGATCGCCACCGCGGGTTGACGATCGCCTGCAGTCCTCCAAGCCCGCTGGTTCTGCCAGTGAGCCGAGGAGAGAGCGTCAGGTCTGCCTCTCCCATACCTTCAACCTCCTCGGGTTCACGGGACCGGGAGGGGCGAGGTAGTGAGGGATTGTGATCGTGAAGGGTTGGCGCCCTTCAGGATCCCCGCCCACGTCGTCGTACGTGACCAAGGCCCTACCGGTTCTCGGACCAGCCAGGTATTAACCACAAGGTGGTTGGAGGGGAAGACCCGGGGGGAGGGGGGAGGGGGCTGTCGGCTGCTTACCTCATCCTTGAGGGAGGAGGGTCCTCGGGAGGTGCTCCTGTTTGAGGGACTGGACGGTCCGACTCCACAGGATGCAGTCACTCCTGAGATCCAGAGGAACTTTGCCGAGGTTATTGCGCTGATTCGTCAGCACAACGACCTCGGGGGGATGGATCGCCGCTCCCACCATCCGAGCCCACGTCCCGGCTCGAGTCGTTCTGGGGCCCGAAGAGGGAACCCAGACCGACGGTGGGTTTGCCGCGGTCAGAGCTGGCTGACTCAGTGCTGGACCAAGTTGAATCGCTTGTCTCTGGACAGGACGGTTCACTGAAGTCTGGCAGGTCTAGCAAGCTACTTCCACCTCCTCTGCTACGACATCGGCGGTTTTACGTGCCATCTGAAGATCCGATGCCGCCCAAACAGGTGAACCCGGAGTTAGCGAGGGCTGACTCCGGTTGTGTCTCTGCAACCAGCTCCTGTCCGAGAACCTGTGGTTCTCGCAGCAAGAGGCACTAGGCCTGGAAATCTACCGCCATGGCAGCTTTCCAGGCCGTCTCCTGGCTAGATCTGTGGTCCCCCACCAGTATCTAAGGTCGCAGCCAACTCTGGGGGAATTTCTCCCGAAGATGACTCGGCTTCAGGGAGACTTTGCCAGTCTGGGGGAAGAGCCATCTCTTTCCTTGCCCACCAGACGGTGAACCTGTGGGCCAACCTGGTTCTCCGACGAAGGGACGCTGTTCTTACTACTCGGGTGTCCAGGGCGGCCGGGCGTGAAGCGGCATTGGGACTTCGAAACGGACCTTTACGGAGTTCCACGTCTCTCTTCCCAGGAGAGATGGTGGACGCTGCGGTGGACAGACGGCGCACTGAGGACAGTGACCGTCTGGTTTACCAGGCAGTCTCGAAGGCTTCTGGGCAGCCTCGGACTGCGGCCAAGTCTAAGAGATCGGCTAGCCGATTCCCGTCGGCTGCTAAAGACGGTTGACGGCGTCGAAGCCCCGAGGAATGGGGACTCTGTCTTCTTCGACTTCTGGCAAGGGGGGCCGTAACCAGCCCTCCTCCCAGCCCTCCTCATCCCGTGGGAGGCTCTGGGTAAGAAGTCGAAGAAAGGGGGGAAACGCTAGGGACGGCGTTCCCCCTCACCTGCTGCCGGAAGTGGGGGGGTGCCTGGCCAGCCATGGGCAACTTGGCAGCGCTACGGCGCCGAGACCTGGATTTGTAGATGTCCTTCGGGAGGGATATCTATTACCCTTCGAATCTCGGCCACCCCTCACCTCCAACCCGGTCCAACAGCAGTCGTACGTCCCCGGGTCACCGAAGGACGTAGCACTCAGACAGGAGATCAAGACCATGCTGAGCAAGAGAGCTGTAGAGATCGTCACGGATCAGTCACCGGGCTTTTACAGTCGACTCTTCCTGGTGGAAAAGTCTACGGGAGGCTGGCGCCGGTGATAGATCTCTCTCCCCTGAACGGTTTGTTCGCCAGACCCGGTTCACGATGGAGACGGCACGCTCAGTGCTCGACTCCATCAGGGAGAACGATTTCATGCTTTCAGTGGACTTGAAGGATGCGTATTTCCAAATACCCATTCATCAGTCTCCAGAAAGTACCTCCGCTTCATCCTCGACGGGACGGCTGTACCAGTTCAGGGCACTGTGCTTCGGTCTCTCAACCGCCCCACAGGTGTTCACACGCGAGTGTTCACTCTGGTGTCTGTTGGGCCCATTCGCACGGGATAACGTCTGATGGAGGGTTATCTCGACGCATTTGGTTAGTCTGGCGAGCTCCCGCTCGCAGTTTGCTACAGGACAGGATCGACTGCTCGAGTTTCTGTCGCGATCTGGGGATCGTTGTGAACTTCGAGAAGTCCGATCTCGAGCCCAAGCAGAGGATGAAGTACCTGGGTATGCTGATCGACACGGTAGCAGGGCGAGTCTTCCCCGCAGACTCGCGGATCAGCAGATTCAGGGAGGCAGCCAACCAGTTCCTGTCTCGGCAGGAACAGGTAGCTCAGCGATGGCAAGTCGTGATCGGACACCTGTCGTCACTCGAGAAAGTTAGTCCCTCACGGGCGTCTTCACCTGCGGTCTCTTCAGTGGAGACTAAAGGAGAGTTTGGGTCACAGGCGAACGGATCCCCCAAGCTTTCCAGTGTCACTGACACAGGAGGTGAGGCAGGACCTAGCCTGGTGGTCTCGACGACAGGAACCTCTTTAAGAGGAGTGCCACTGCGCACTCCCCCCCCGGACATGCAGCTGTTCTCAGACGCATCGACCCGAGGGATGGGGGCGCACACCGGAGGAGTTGCTGACTTCAGGAGTGTGGGACGAGAACGACAAGCACCTTCACATCAATGTTCTGGAACTCAAGGCAGCGTTCCTCGCTCTCCAAGAGTTTCAGGACCGCTTGATGGGACACTCAGTGGTGTTGATGTGCGACACACCACGGTGGTGGCTTACGTCAACAAACAGGGGGCCTAGTGTCTCTCCCGTTGTACCAGTTGACTCGGCAAGTGGTGCACGAGTGGGCTCAGGCACAAACTCAATAGAAGCTGTCGGCACGCTACATTCCAGGGAAGAGAAAATGTAGTAGCAGACACGCTCAGCCGTCGGGATCAGGTGATAGGGACCGAATGGTCTCTACACCAGGACGTGGCGGAAAGGCTCTTCGACCTGTGGGGGCGACCAGTCGTGGATCTGTTCGCCACCCGGCACAACACAGGAAGCTCCAGGTGTTCTTCTCGGCCGTGCCGGACCCATGGGCAGCTGCAGAGGACGCTCTTCAACAACCCGTTGGACAACCTCTTCGCCTATGCCTTTCCCCGTTCAGCCTGATTCGCAAGGTGATCAGTCGAGCGCTGGTCACCCCGAATCTCAGGATGATCCTGGTGGCTCCAAATGGCCACAGGCCATTTGGTATCCGGACCTGCTGGCTCTTCTCGCAGGAGAACCGAGAGAGATTCCCCCTTGGCACAACCTTCTCGCCCAGCCACACGTCGAGAGCGGTACCACCGAGCAGTCCAGTCCCTACGTCTTCACGGCTGGCTGTTATCCACCATCTCTTGCGAACGAGAGGCTTTTCTCGTAGCGCAGCAACAGAGATGGCTGGAAAAAGTCCGTCAGTCCTCTGCAGCTGTGTACCAGGGGAAGTGGGCCGTCTTCTGTGGTTGGTGTCGTAGACGGGGTCTATCTCCTCTCAGAGCCACTCTTCAGCAGGTAGCGGATTTCCTCGTTTTTTCTTCGCCGAGAGAAGCTCCTCTCAGTCCCCACAGTTAAAGGATACAGAGCCGCCTTGGCGCTCGTCCTGAAACTAAGAGGGGGTTGGACATCTCGAACTCGTTCGAGATCTCCTTGCTGATGAGGAGCTTCGAGAGAGGTCTTGCCCACCCAGGGAACTCAGGCCCCTGCGTGGGACGTGACGCTCGTCCTTAGGAGTCTGACTCGAACACCGTTCGAGCCACTCCGAGAGTCGTCAGACAGGGATCTGACCCTCAAGACCCTCTTCTTGCTGGCCCTGGCATCGGCGAAGAGAGTAGGGGAACTTCATGGTCTTTCCTATGATGTACGACACTCCAGGGGATGGGGATCCGTGACGCTCGATTTCGTCCCGAACTTCGTTGCGAAGACTCAGAAACCGTCAGTCCCTGATGACAGGTTCGAGTCATTCACGATTCCCCCCTCCCTATTGGACTTCACCGATAATGATGCGGATGAGATGCTGCTTTGTCCTGTGAGGGCGCTACGGCGCTATCTGAAGAGAACTCGACACCTCAGGCCTGAGTGTCGACGCCTCTTCGTTAGCACCGGGTCACCAAGAAAGAAGTATCCAAGAACACTCTTTCATTCTGGCTGCGTGAGGTCATCAGGAGGGCGTATGAGGCTGATGGTAGTGACGACATCCGTACGTCCCCCCCCCCCCCCGTCCGAGAGCTCACGAAGTCAGAAGTATTGGCCCCTCGTTGGCGTTTCGCAAGAACTTCTCCGTGGCGCAGGTCCTGAAGGCAGGGGTCTGGTCTAACCAGACTACCTTTACGTCCTTCTACCTTCTGGGATATTGCCCACAGGTCCTTGGATACGTTTTTCCTTGGGACCCGTGGTGGCTGCTCAACAAGTTGTGTAGCTAACCCCGAGCCCCTCGGCAGGCTGAACAGCATCGAGTCCTGGTGTGACTGTGTGGATGGATGTGTGAGTGAGTGAGTGACTGGCTCTCTCTTCCCATCTTTTCCTTCCCCTCTACCTGTGGGCAGAGGGCCATGGTCGTCACTACGCTGGATGAGGACGAGATGCAGGTGAGCTATATGACAGAGCCCCATCCTATTCCCTTTCACTAGGGATAGGAGCAGAATATCCACCACTTCCTTCTGCAAGGGGGGGAAGTGGATGCCTACAAGAGTCAAACCCATGACTTTATATTTGCTCCTGTACAGGAACAAGTTCTTGCATTGCTGGTACTAAGAGATGCGCATGCCCGCCCCTCTCTTAGGTACTCAGGTCCAGAGGTCTGACCATTGTCCTGCGGTGCACACCCGATCAATCGGACAGAGGCTTGGATCCCTCCCTCGCTCTTACGACCAGGGAGGCTTACCAAGGTAGGGCGAACACCAGTCTGTTCACAAAAGACTCAGATTCCACCCACCAAGAAGTGAGTCTTTCCTATTGTAAAAGGACCGAAGGTTTGTATGCCGTGTCGGAACAAATGACAATTTGTCCAAAATTGCATTTTTCCTAACTATACAAACCTGAGGTCCTTTTACACATAGCCCCACCTCATGCCACCCCTCACTCTGCAGTTTTTGCTTGGGCCAAAGCAAAAGTGATTTGTTTACCTCCCAGTCGCGCGCGCGCGCCTGTCGGACAAGCAGTTAACTACCGAACCCCTTGTTCGAAAGCTTACGACCTATCCAGCTGCCGCTAGTATCTTCCTATTGTAAAAGGACCTCAGGTTTGTATAGTTAGGAAAAATGCAATTTTGGACAAATTGTCATTTTTAGGCACAGAGAGGCCTTGACCTTTCTGACAACAAGGACATTCATGACCTTTTAAAATCTTTCGAGACTTCGAAGATTCCTCAAATGAGACCTCCGTCATGGAACCTTGACGTGGTTCTTAAATTCCTTATGTCAAGTCCTTTCGAACCGCTTCAGGCAGCGTCTCTTCGAAACTTGACAAGGAAGGCTCTTTTCCTAACTTCTCTTGCGACGGCTAAGAGAGTTAGTGAAATTCAAGCGTTTAGTAATTTAATGGGATTCAAAGGAGACAATGCTGTCTGCTCGTTGAACCCAACTTTCTTGGCGAAGAATGAAAATCCTTCGAACCCTTGGCCGAAAACTTTCGAGATCAAGGGTATGTCAAGTCTGGTGGGCCAAGAACCAGAGAGAGTCCTGTGCCCGGTCAGGGCTCTCAAGTTCTATGTACATAGAACAAAAGAGGTAAGAGGTCCCTCAGGTAATCTCTGGTGCTCCGTGAAGAGACCAGAGTTACCTTTATCGAAGAATGCTGTTGCTTTCTTTCTAAGGGACGTCATTAAGGAGGCTCATTCATCTTTCCAGAAGACTGATTTGAGCCTCTTACGAGTGAAAGTGCACGAAGTTCGAGCTGTCGCTACCTCTCTTGCCTTCCAAAAGAACATGTCAATCAAGGACATTCTTGATTGCACCTTTTGGAGGAGTAACTCCGTCCTTCGCCTCAACATTACCTAAGGGATGTGAGAACGATTTACGACGATTGTAATTCACTGGGGCCATACGTTTCTGCGGACACAGTCTTGGGGTCCGGAAGTAGCTCTGTCCCTATCCCTTAGTTAGGATTAGGTTAGTTTGGTTGTTGTGTTTTTAGGTTGTGGTGAGTCTTATGTGAAGATCTCCCATCCTTTAGTTAGTTTTAAGGGGTTTTTTGTGAATAGTTGGTCAGGTGGTGGTCAGTTGCTTCGTTGCCCTCATATGTATGGCCTCGATGGTCTTGTCACGTTGAGGTCTCGTACCCGTTGACAGATCATCCAGAGCGCACCAGCACTACAGGTCTCCACCTGGCTGGCAACTCTGATTAAAGCAAAAGCAGCCTTAAGTGACAGTAATCACATAGTCTACTTTGCAAACAGGTGAGGAACCAAGATGTATATCATCTACTTAATTTAAGTTTCCTAAAAAATCCTATTCTGTCTCTTCCCACCATCCGAAGGTGGGATTCAGCTATATATATATCTGTCAGGTAAGTGGCATGAACAAAATGTTATTGTTATTATACAATTAAGTTTGTTCATACTTACCTGGCAGATATATATAATTAAATTGCCCGCCCTCCTCCCCTCAGGAGACAGTGGCATTAATAAATATGAATAGAAAATGGGAATGGTTCCTGATATCCGCCTCCCAGCGGCGGGAATGGGTACTACCACCTGGCCGCCCACTGCGTGTGCCGCGAGTTTTGAAATTCTGTCGGACTTCAGAAAATACAGCTATATATATATCTGCCAGGTAAGTATGAACAAACTTAATTGTATAATAACAATAACATTTTTAAGTATCTTTTACCATTTCTGTCATAATACTACCTTCAGCTTTAAGTGTAGTTTGAAGTTTTTCAAGCTCGATAGTCATAACGTTGCAATGTAAGTATATGTAGTATGTTGGTGGATACAATAATTACATAATGATTGGGTTGCTTAGAAGAGATCCATCAAGTCATTAAAAACAAATTCATTCCTGAAGTTTATCGGTATCATACCAAGTCCTGTCCTTGCAGTGCTAAGATAAAGTATATCAGTAGATGTTTAAGTTGTAAATAAATGTGAAATTTACTACTTGAGTTTTGCCTAAGCCAAATTGGTCTATATATGCTGAAATGGTAAGTTAGAATCAACCTGCAGTTTTTGAAACATGGGGTCAAAATTTAGTATAGAGATGAATTCTCAAAAATGTGGTTTAGAGTCCAGCAGAGTATGAAAACTAAGACTAAGATTACAATAGCTTTATGCATTTTTAAAAATGTATGACAGTAAAATTAGTGTATTAGATGAACAGAAGACTTATTATATATTTCAGGTATGCTTTTTGCTGATAGTCCTCACCCACTATGCTCTGATCGAAGACGTTTTCAACAGCGTCCTCCCAGGATTTCATTTCGTACCGATCACGTTTCATGCTGTGAATCAGCAGCCGCTCATAATCTTCCTCCTTGCCAACTTAATGACTGGTATAATTAACAAATCCATCAATACACTGGACGTAGCATATCCCCAGGACTTGTTGATAATTAACGGTTATACATTGGGCCTTGTCACCTTAATGCTTTACCTGTATTCAAACAACAGCAAAGAGAAGAGGCTGTAGGTTATAGTGAAATAAACAAGATGATTTTTATATGTAAACAGGTATACTTTTGTATATAAAGACGTATTCAGCAATGCTTCAATATTTACGTATGTATGCGATGACAGAGTGATTAAATGTGACCTGGATACATTGGGATATTTGATTTATCGAGGGAACCTTCTCAGTTATTATTATTGATATCATACAGTATATAAAAATATTGAAAGTTAATGTCAATTAGCATTTAAGAATATTGAAATATCTCGGTCAAGCAAAAAGAAAGGTATATAAGAAGGAAGTATGATTATTTTCTTGTGGAATTATGTCAAAAAGACATTTTAACATTATTCATTTATTATAGAAGTTTAAGTTTTATCCAGCGTTCTGGAATGAGGAATATTTTAATCACGGTAATATTTATGAAGAAGGCATAGAGACAATGGTTTGTAGCCATTGCTTTTAGCAGCTAAACGAAGCTAAGTATGCAGTTCTGCCAATGCAAACTGAAAAGTAAAAAAAAAAAATACATAGATTAGGTACAAGAGAGGCAGTAATAATGATATAAGCTAGTCTGCATCTGCGGGAACCGAGATGTACATAATTATAAAAAGGAAAATGAAGCTATGAGCTTTGGATGAAGAAACTGGGGAAGTAGAATATATAACACAAAAAGATACCCAAGGCACCAATGCTTAAACATTTAGACGTTACTATTAACAATTTGAAATGTTTCTCCAGAGTACTACAGGTCCTATTCACCCACCCAAATTATTCTTTCCAGTAGGAACAGCCCCATTTATTATATAACTTTGACCCCATACAGGAACAAGGAGCCAGTTTCGAATATGCAAATTGAAGAGTTAATACAGCAAGACCAAAATTAAAGCAAAGGTTTGGAAGATTTATGGTAGAAATTGAAAAGTTATGAGAAAATAAAGCAATATTAGAAACGGAAATAGTTGTATGCAGACTCATAGTATAGAATAAGTTAGTCTCTGGGAAAATGAAGAATTAGTAATGGCTAAGATTAATTTTTTAAAAAATTAAGGGAAAAACAAAGGAATATTCAAAAGCGCGTAGAACAACATAGAAAATAAGCCTAAACAGGTACCATTAATAGGGAAATGACCCAAAGAATAAATTTAAGGGGAAAAGAATCTTTAAAATATATATAAAAGGAAAAATCAGGAAAAAACAAAGGAATATCCAATAGCACGTATAAAAACGTAGAAAATAAGCTTAAACAAGTTCCATTAATAGCAAAATGACCAAAAAGAATAGATTTAAAGAGAGAAGAATATTATGAGGCACATTATAACCATTAAAAACCTAATTTTAAACCACCAACGACCTTTAAAAAGCCACTTGAAGGAGCCGTTACAAAGACGACCTTCTCTATTACTACTACTGCCATACTCAGCCATGCTGTTTCCCCTTCATATGTAGACTCGAATATCTCCTATAAGAAGGTCTGTAATTATTAATTTCCGGTTGAAAATAATTTAGAATAAATAATTAAGTGATTATTAATGGATTAAAACAAAAGTAAGTCAATTATAATGACAATAAAGACGTCTCTTATGAGGCGTCTTCGTGGACGAACTCTGGTCTATTTTCGCGATTTGGCTTCGAATTATGATGAAAAATGGTCGTAATTTAAGTTATTTTTTGGTGATTTTGATGGTTAGTTCATTAACATTGTCTAAATCAGACCAAATTACGTAGTTAGGCTAATAGGTATGTAGCCCTATCTAGGTAGTAGGTAGCCTAGTACCTAGCTAGTAGTATAGTATTTGCTCCCTGGACACTGTTCCATTAGGGTCCAAAGGTGGCCATATTTGAGACCTATTTAGGGGGCTATAATATCATTACCTAATATTAATTACACCTTAAAATCATATTAGATAAATATTATTAAGTTTAATTGAACCAAATTTAACCTAAAATTAGGATACCACACCTCCCCGCCCCCGCCCCCATCCATACCCAAAATGAAGGAAATGGAATGACACCGTTGGGAGATCTATACTATTCCATGGCGGCCTCGACTATGGCAGTTGCGGTTTTTCTATGCAGTTTCGCCTCCTGAACAAGAATTTTAAGTAATATTTATTCGGATAACTGTAATTAACCCCTAGGGACTCGTACTAAACACTGCAAAATACATTTGACGCCCCAATTCCTGGTGGCTTTTGTATTCGCAGGGATGAACGATGTGGTTATGTGGAATGCTTATATAGAAATACCACACCGTTTTCTATGTTATTAATAAATCTGCGGTGATATTCGGTTTTCTTCGTGCGGGCGTCACTGCCACTAAACGTGGCGGTAGGCCATTTTCCCATATTTACAGTTTTCTGTGATTTATTGATAATGATAATACTCTCTTTCAGCTCTCGTTTATGATTATGATAGGCTATATACCGTCTTATCTTTTAGGTTTTACGTTCGCCCTGAAGGGGCTGGTACTGAACGCGGCAGCCATTTTTCTGATATTTACCATATTACAGTCTTTCCTTTTTTCCTTTATGTTTTTTTGGTACTAAACACTGCGGCCATTTTGATCTATTTACCATATTATGTAATATATATTGATAACAATAATACTTTCTTTCAGCTCTCGTTTATACCTACGATACCCATATACCGTCTTACCTTTATGTTTTTTAAGGTACTAAATGCAGCGGCATTTCCCCGTAAACAGGTACTATACTAGTTACTGAACCAGAGGGGCGCGGTATTAGTCTTCATTTTTACCGAAAGAATAATGCGTGGAAGTTTTAGTTCAGATGTGGCGGAGGACGACCGGCCTAGGCTACTTTTGGCGGTAGTAAATAAAATTCCAGTAGGCCTAGGGATGCATATTAATTTACCTCCTTAACCTGTTCAGCTTCTGCATCGATTAATTCATCTCATTAAACTAAGTTAGAGTAGTGATAAGTAGTTTGTTTAATTTTTAAGGTTTTTCTATACATTTTTCTTTTTTATTTTGTCAGGTAAAATGTCAATAAGCTTATTTGCAGTAATGATAGAATAGCATTTCATTTTTAAGAATTTAATTTATTTTTTTTCATAAATTCCCTTGGGTAAAATCTCGGTAAACTAATTTATAACAATTGATTGATTAATTAGTTCTTGCTGGCATCGCAACAACGAGGTTATCGACGCCGTAATTTATAATAATAGTAGTGTTTATTGTCAAGTGCTTTATAAATATTACCTAATTTCCTCAGGTAAAATGTCAGTCCTTGACTTCTGTACTGAATTTCCCTGGCTGATTCCGTCCTTGAATTCCAAACCGCCTCGGTATTTCCACGGTTTAATCGACATTGCTGTAAGTATTAGCTGTAGTTTTTTTTTTTTTTTTTTTTTTTTTTACAATTCTATTAATATATTTCATGATTTTTTTTTTAATATAAATGCACTGATATTTATGAATATGTATAAGCATAAATTGCTCCAAGTGTTTTCTAAAGGTTTTTATAATTTTGTAAAAATTGACTATACTATATGTGTTTTTTTAGCATATTATATGATGCTTATTTTTAATATTAATGCACTAATTCTTATGAATATGTCTGTACATAAACAGACCTCTGATTTGGACCAGCAGATGGGGTTGTTTTTGAAAGAATTATTCCTTTACCTTAAAAAAAAAAAAAAACCTTTATCTCACATCATCGGATATTTTGAGCTTGGAACCGCATGGAGTACCACCTTGTATGTGCTGATCTGAATTTTTTTTATCTTATTCACCAGCAACTCCTTCAAATAGAACATATTTAATTCTGAGGTTATGTTCTTCATGAAACGTAGCAACATGTTGTTTCACATAATGGTTTTTTTAGGCCAACTGGTTACCTGTTTTTTAGCCTACATTTCTGTTTATTTTGCAGCGACCTTTTGGCCCCTACCTGCAACCCCTTTCATTCTTCTTATGTATGTACGTACTAACGTTCATATTCTCTTTCTTCCATCTTGCTATCCACCCTCTCCTAACAGTTATTTCATAGTGCGACTCGGAGGTTTTCCTCCTGTTATGCCTTTCAAATCTTTCTGCCATCAGTTTCCTTTCCAGAGCTGATTGATCTCGCAGGTCCAATTGCTGGGCCTTTGGCCTAAGTTCTATACGTATCACCATTTCCATTACTACTGTCAGATTTTAGGCATATGTAACCCCGCCATATGTAACCCCAATGTTCTGTCAGCGATGCAAAGGCAATGGCTGTATGAGGTATATAAGATTTTGGTGGTCCAAGGTAAATTGAGACTAAATTACTCTGAACAGGAGGAAGGGTTAAGGTAATATACTATCAAATGGGCTCTAATCTTATCAGCCTCATTGTTGAAAAGATTGAATATAGCAAATAGTTATTTATCTAACTCCCTTTGGTCTCTGATTGGTGATTGCTTATGGCATAATACTGGAAAAAGCTGTACTGTACACATCATGATTAACATAAGTAAAATAAAAGTTGATTGCAATTACAAATGACTTGAAATATTTTATATAAACTTACAGATTCTTAATACAGTACTGTACTTGTAGTATGTGGAAAATCATTGTGCTAAGGATTAATTGATAAGGTTTTTTCTCGTTATCCAGGGCACCTATTATGAGATTAGTTTGAAAATACCAAAGTTCCCGTCTACGAGAGGCATGAAACTGAGCACAAGTCTTGGTTTGTCGTGCCTTGTCGAAAGATGCCGCCCTCAGCTTTCTACGGTAAATTGTTCTGTCTCATACCTATAATCTGAGTTAGTAAAAACTTTATTTTTAAACATTTTTAGAATGTTTCAGTCAGCATGTGTTGTTGTAATACAAAACAGTATGTTTTCTAATCCACATTAAATTCACTAGTTGAATGTAGAATTAATATGTTTTCATAAATACTATTTTGTTTCTCTTTTCAGATTGAACAAGAATGTTCCACGATTCTTGAATATATGAGAAAGTTCCAGACGGTATGTGTAAGTAACCTGTTGTTTTATATATTGGCCCTTGAAAGAAAGTGGCAATGAATTATTTGAATCGTTTGTTATTATACATGATTTTACAAGTAGAGTGAGTGTAAAGTAAAAACATTTAGCCACTATTTTTTTGCCTACAGAAGTACAAACTCTTGCCTTTTATGTACGGGTTTAGAGAACGGTATTTGTTTATTTTTCTGGCTCATTTTCTGTCCAACATTCAAGTCCTTATTGCAGACATCAGCACATTCAAAACAAGATTCCTTCAGAGAAATTCCTCTACCTCCAGCATCCTTTTTCAAGTCCATTCTCTCACAACTAGAAGACATTGGATGGCGCAAGGTTTACGAAATCCCACCAGATTTCACCTACATCACTTTACAAGAAAGGTAACAGAATTTATGTATACCGTACCATATGTTTCTTTTGCCGTAAATTTATGGCTTACAATTAACTCTTGTGTAACACAGAGTCATCCCAGGTGTTTTAGGCACTAAAAATAAGTCAGTAGCTGTCTGCCAGACATATTGTACAAACAAGGGAAGATTTTCTTGCCACAGGCCGCTCAACTTATTCATTCATTGTCAGGACATGTAACCATCATTAAATTGCAGTCTTTTTTTTTTAATTTCCGTTTAAAACAAAATTTTAAATGAGGTTTCGTAAGCTTTCTGAAGGCAGAAGTTTGGCAACTGTATATTATTTTTTTTTTACTTGTTCAGAATGAAAAAGCAAGTTACACTTTTATGCTTCTATTTCAGTATTAGGTTTGTAATAACTGCAATTTTTGCATAGCAATTATTTTTGCTCATTTTGGTAGTGATAAGTGCTAGCAACCTGTTCGGCAAACAGTGGGCTAGTTAGTATTTTCTTCAGCGTTGGCTTTTGTCCATTTCATTGCTAGCCATCGGACTTTCTAGGTTTTAGGGAGGACTTTAGCTTTTTTTCAACTACTGATATTTATGTCTTGCACTGGACAATTGCTACTTTATTATTAATTTTTATTTGGTATGTTACTCAAAGTTTGTCTCTGTATTATTCCTGACTCTGAAACCTCAAAGTAATTATGTCTAAATTGCAAGTTCTCATGTTTAAAGTGTAATGACATGTTTAATCTGTGGTTATGGATATTACATTATGCCATTTCAAAATTTTGTTCAATTTTTTCAACTAATTCTTCCCTAGCTAGATTTGGGAAGATAAATGTTTGATTTATTCTTGTATGCTTTAGAATTGGAGTTGTAATTTTATGTGAAGTATATCAGGAATTTTATCAACTTTTATTTACTGGAGCCTTTATCTTTCCAGTGATATTAAGGGACGTCTTCATAAAATCAAGGTTGGAATACCCCAGGGCTACCCTGAGGAAGAACCTACTGTAGATGTAGATTTACCCAGAGAGTTCCAGTTCTCTTGGAACAGTGTGAGTATAATAATGTACACAATTTGTTTTTATTACTGTAAAATAGTTTACTAGACCACTGAGTCGTGTTTCTAGATTCGTAAATATTGCTCATGCATACATAGTACTGTTTGGCCACGTAAAGGAAGTCAATTAATTTCATTTGTTGGAATTAATAGCACCAAAATCGTTCATTTGAAAATATGGCTTCTAAAGGTTTCAACTTGTAACTCTTAATTGGTGAACTTCGTGGAACCTCTTGCAGTGCACTGTAGGTTCTTTGCAACGTCTCTTTGGCCCCCAGCTGTAACCCCTTTCATTCCTTTTGCTGTACCTCCACTCATATTCTCTTATCTTCCATCTTACATTCCACCATCTCCTAACAATTGTTTTATAGTTCAACTCTGAAGTTTTCCTCCTGTTACACCTTTCAAACTTTCATACTGTGTTCCCCTGTCACCACTGAATGATGTCTTAATCCCAGTGCTTGGCCTTTGGCCTAAATTGTGTGTTCCAATCCATTAATAGATGTGGTTTCTACTGGCTAAAAAATAGGCCAAGATCTCAAAGACTCATAATTTGTAAGTCCTGTAGAATGGCCCAAGAAATAATGGAAAAAGGACATAAAAGAACAAGACCAGATGGAAATTCAGGTAGAAAATGCACAAGACAAAGGGCATTACATAAATACTCCCTTCTTCCTTTTATTTTTTATTTTCTTATAGGTCGGAGGACTTCCTTTGATATTTGCTGCGTTCAAGGATCAACTATCAAGCGTACAGCAGTTTTGGGACGTTTTAGACGATTTGGACGAGACAGTGGTTGTGCTTGACCCACAAAATCCTGAAAGACGACACAAAACACGTCGCATTTTCCTAAGTCAGTGATCTGGTCTCAACTTTATACGGTTTTTTGTAAGAGATTTTGCTCAAATGACTTTGATTGTGATAAGGAATTCCCTTTTATATGTTAGTTTAAGATTTATTACTTGTTGCATTTCAGTAGTAGCTTGAAAAACATTCAGAATGAGCAAATTATAATAAGAATTTACCTTTTTTTTTATCTCTCTCTCTCTAATATTTCAGATTCTTACATGAACTGTTTCCAAAAGTATCACTATTTAATAAGTAACTAAATAATGTTCTCTAAATGTGTGTTACCTAGTTCTGAAGATATGGAAACGTGGACTACAGTACCTCATGTATGTATACTGTAGTTATATTCTTATGAAAAGAGCTTTTTCTTACGCAGGTAATCACGTGAGTGTACAGTTAACGATATCGGTGGAGCACCCTCGTAATCTACCCCAGTTTCACTTCTTTGGGCCTTCGTCGCTAACGACTCCTCTTAATAATTGCCTGACAGAAAAGTACCAGGTACTGTATGAGAGATGAAATGGGTCTGAAAATAAATAGTAATCATAAACAAAACTTAAGTGGATGTTCTTGTAATAATTTTGTTTAAACGTTACAGTATTTTTGCAATCATTAGTACATTATGTATTCAAGTTACATTTTATTGCAGTTTGGCATTTTCTCTTGCAACAGTTGCATCATTTAAAAGTTGTGTTTATATACAATGTTTCAGTTTCATGACAGTTGCATGCGATGATTCAGTTTCATGGCAACTGCAATGTTTTTCTAGTTCATATTGATTCACTGAGATCCAGAATTCCTTCAGAAGTGAATTAGTCCATCATAATAAGTAAAGAAGCTACCGCATTATACATAAACCTTGTGACAATCTATTTCCAGGACTGGGACCCAGAGCAAAGTATCGTGAATAACATCGAGAGGATTCTTGCCGTTGAAGTGGTCAAGCGATCAGCGCAGTCAGGAAGTGGCAATGAAGAATGGGGCGCAGAGTGTGCAGTTTGCTACTCTCTTCTTCTCGATGGCTGCCACCCCGATCTCACCTGTGACCACTGCAGTCAGTCGTTTCATTTGAATTGCTTGTACGAGGTAATTTGAGGAAATAATTATTCTAAATTAAGCCGTGCTACATTGTTTAGATTTGCAGTAGTGTTCACAAATTCCATCTTTGTCCTTGTTCTCCGGTGTTGGGAGCCAACAGTTTTGAGATTACTAGGCAACGCTCGTTTAATATACAATATCTTGCCGTAATTTGGCATAAAGTTTTCTACCATTTATGTAATTTTTGCACTACAAGTCTGCCTAGACTCAAGACACGGCCCTCTGGCTCTTTGGCGCTTTTTTTTTTTCCCGCTACCTATAATATTGTCTTTATTCTCAGGTCCATCAGATACTGTATCATCAATCTCTTCTCTGAAATCTAATTACGTATTGGTTATTGGTCCCATCCAATATACTAAATACCTACAAAGATGCTAAATATAGTTGTTACTAGAATACAAATGAACTGGATTTAAAGATTAATCTGCGTCGGAAAAAATTGTATCGTCTAACTGGCCGTTTATCCTTCTTCCTTTGCAGTGGCTTCATGGGCTTCCGAATAGCAGACAAAGCATGAAGTTCATTTTCGGAGACTGTCCATACTGTTCAAGGGTAGGTTGGAATTTCTAAGTACAGGCAGTCCCCGGGTTACAACGGGGGTTCCGTTCTTGAGACGCGTGGTAAGCCAAAAATCATCGTAAGCCGGAACATCATGAAAAATCCTAAGAAAACCTTACTTTTAATGCTTTGGGTGCATTGAAAACTATGTAAACTGCATTCGTATTGCAGTTTTCATAAAAAAAAAAAAACTTCAAATATTGATTATTTTGCTTTTTTGGTGTCATATTTCCTCTGCCAGATGAGCGTTGTAGGTGTCACAACCCTGGAAATAATTTGACGAATATAATTGAAAAGCGCCTTAACCTCGGAACGTCGTAAGCCGAACCCGTCATAACCCAGGGACTGCCTTATCTCAGTTGCTACCATTTATAAAAAAGAAACTAGTTTAATCTTAATTGGTTGTATGCATTTGAATGTATTATTCCATTATTATAATCACTTCAGCACGTGATTCATTTATCACAGATATCCACAGGTGAAAAGCAAGAGATTGGGTGTAGTAGGTCCTGACCGGTTTTGATTTGATTTCCAAGCCATTGGAAATAAAGTTGAAACCGGTCAGGACCTACACTCTGTCTATTATTTTTCACCTGTGGATATGTGGTATTATTCCATATTATAAAGTTTTACCAAACCACTGAGCTATCAGTTCTCACAGGGCTGGTCATAGCAAGCATCTATAACAACAATAGTATTGTCTTTAGTCCCTGTGGTGCTTGTTATTTTAAGAAGCAATAATGTTCCTGTACAAATACAATACTTCACATTGTTCCTGCTGGTATTAATGAACATTTGTCAATACCTGGCCTAAGATGTTGAGTGCTATGCAGTTAGTACTGTCAAACTCGCCCTGGACACAGCATCTTGTGACAATGGTACAATACAAGTACTATCCTACTTACAACCAAGTTTGGTTCTGACCCACTGGTTGTAAGTCAGAATGGATGTAAGTCGAACCTTAGAAAGTGGCCAACATACTGGGTAGGGTATACTATCAAACCTTTGCTATATAAGTGCCTACTTAGTACTGTAATGTAATGTACAATCATTATTTCAATCTTTTTACCATAATGTACTTCTACTAATACATTTTAATCATTTATGTAATAGTATATATTACGTACAATCAGGCATTGAGTTACAATGGGGTTAGGTTCTTGCATGCATGTCAAGTCGATTCTTACGTAAATTGGTTTGTAATTTAGTCTACAGTACAGTTAATACCAAATGATGCTGCAGATAGGGCAGGGTAACTCAAACTGATGCTGCCTGAGTGATGAGAGTTCTCATGAGATGGCGCAGTGCCAAGTAACTCAATGGTCAACTGTCTGAAGTAAGGTTGTAAGTACGAGTGGTCGTATGTCGAGCAGGTTGTAAGTTGGATAGTAGTTGTAAATATATTGGGTTTGATATGAAACAAATTACCTGCTATTATATATATATAGCATAAATCCATCATAATTTGACAACTGTACGATGTTATACACTGATGGTGAAATTCACTAATAAAAGTTTTGTCTTGCAGCTGATATCTTGCAAAGTTCCTGCATAGCCCATAGGAGGAGGGACTGGACCCAAAACAAAGATCTCAGGTTGTCTGCATTTTGTAAAATACTAAAGTTTTTATACAATATTGTACCTGACACGGCTCGAACAGAGTACGGCCTCTGTAATGTTTATATGAAAACTTCATGCATCTTTTTTTTTCTTTATTCATTTTTCACAACTACAATATTTCAGTATTTTTCTAATAAACTTGTAAAAATTCAAAATAAAGAACTGAATAACCAAACACAAGTGTTTTTCCCATTAAAAAAATCAGTAGTATAATGTTCCTAATTAAAGAAGCATTCATACAGGTTTCAAAGATTATCAGTTAAGTTATAAATCAGATTCCTCAAGTTAATGTGAAATTTCTCTCAACCTCAGAAATTCTTACATTGAATTCATATCTGATCCATTTACCTACTGGCTTTATTCTACATCATCTCTGATCTCCTCGCACTTAAAATCTCTGGTATTTTTATTTTTACCGCATGTTTTGGAGGCCACATCCTCATTTATATTGCCTTCTAATGGATTCCAGTCATGACCAAATTTTATAACTTGCTTTTCTCCTCGGCATACAAACCATGTAAGCCAGTGGTTAAGAGATTTACCTCCTTTCTATGAGGAAACTCATGCGTGGTTACACGAGTTATTTCTTGTAATCTTCGTATTCTGCGTTTTCGTTACCATAACACAATATAAAGTCATTAAATTAATAAAAATCTAATGATGTTTCTAAAAACTGATGCCTCAGTTACGATTAACTAAAGTTCCAGAGAGGAGTAAGAACTGACTGTGGAATTTACTAAACACTTGAATTATTATTATTTTTATTATTTGTTTAAGCAGCCATTTCCGACTAAGTCCAATCGGCTGCTTAATGCAGATACAATCTGTTAAAATTGCCATGTTAAATAAATATATTTTTAGTCATTTAGTTTAAAAAAAAAAATAAATAGATAAAACTTTACTGTAGACATTAAAAATAATTTTGTATGAATAAAATTATTTACATATATTTTAATGTATCTAATAAAATTATTTATATGTTTTAATAGTTCTATATCTTAAAAATTTTAAAATCTTGCGAATATTTCAGTCGTCATCTCCTAGAATGTCCTGCATTCTAGCAGATGATCCAAAGTATTTAAGTCTAATATGTGAATACTTAGAGCATTCAATTAAAATGTGTTTCACAGTTACTCTGGTTTGACAGGTATCACATTCTGGAGGTGCTGATTTGACATAAGAAAGCCATGGGTAACCTTGTGTGCCCATATGCAGCCTGCACAAAGCGACCTCATGGTTTCTCTGCTTTCTGTAAAGAAAATTTTTAAAGGGAATGATATTGGTCTTTACCGACTTCAAGTTTGTTATTTTCAAGTGATAAACCATTGGTCTTCCAGATTTATCTAAAATAAATTTTTAAATAATTTTTTTGGAGTCCATTATAATAATGTTTTGTACATTTTATTTCTATTATTTAATGCTGCTTCCTTTGCATTTTATCTGCAATTTCATTGCCTTCAATTCCAACATGACCTGGTGTCCAGCACAAGGATATCTCGATATTTCGAAGGCTTAAAAAATGAATATTTTCTTGTATTGCTCTTATAGCAGGGTGATGATGATTGAAAGGATCTCTTGCTTGAATGGCACTTTTTGAATCACTATATATAGTGTAATGTTTGCAAGGAGTTCTAGCAATTTTATACAGAGCCAATGAAATTCCTGCCAATTCAGCGGAATATATGGAGCTATAAATTGGCATTCTTCCACGATATTATTTTTCGTCTGCAATAACTGCAAACCACATAGCAGCATCAGCTTTTGAGCCATCTGCATAAATGGAGATAGTATTTGCATGGATTTCTTGGTGTTCCAAAAAGATTTGTTTGACAGCGTAACTTGGAATTTCATCGTTTTTTTTTAAATTGAATAACTCATGGCATACATGAGGCTTATTCCATTTCCAAAAAGGTGTTGATTTGGTAAATGGTTCAGGAATTTTAATGGTGAATATTATATTCTCTATATATTTTCAGTCGTATATAACAAATGGGTAAAATGATCGTGGTCCAATTCTTTTTGGAATGATGGTATTATTTATCATTCTACTCAGTTTTGATGGGTATCTTAATGTTCGCAAATAGAAGTTTAAACAATATTCGACCCTTCTTTGATCAAGTGAACACAGACCTGTTTCACTATACAGAGAAATAACAGGTGTAGATTCAAATGCACCCGTAGCATATCTCAAACCTGCATTATGAAGGGGATCTAATTTTTCCAATGTACTGGCAGATGCAGAAGCATATAGATGCGACCCATAATCAATTTTACTCAGTATCAAAGTCTTGTGTAATAGAGTAATGTACTTCTATCTGAGCTCCACTTGGTATGTGACAATTTCTTCAATAGATGTAGTACTTTACTACAGCTTTCACGTAGGCAATTAATGTGAAATTTCCAAGTCATCCGTTGGTCAAAATGCAACCCAAGAAATTTGGTATGCGTAACAAAATTAGTTGGTTTATCATACAGTAGCAATTTCATTTTCGGTACATTTTTCTTATAGTGAATCCATGTGCATTAGTCCACGATACGATAAGATCAAGAGATTTTTGTAGTATGATTTGTCCTGTATAAATATCAAAGTGGATGATCCAAATGGCAAAATCATCTACATGTAATGAACTCTGTACACCAGTTGGTAGTTGTTTTGTAATGTCATGATAAAAAGGGTGGTGCTCAAAACACTACCTTGTAGAACTCCTTCGTATTGTGGATACTCCTCAGATAAAACACCATTTATCTTAACTCTAAAAGTTCTTTCCTTTAAAAATTGTACTGTGTTTATGGGTAAAAATCCTCTCAGTCCAGAATAATGCATTTCTTTTAAAATTTGATGATTCGATGTCTTGTCATAGGCCTTCTCCATATCAAAGAAGATGGGTTTGGCATAGTATGGTATTTGAAGCAAATGCTTTCCCAATATCGGTGTCAAGTAAAGTTAAAGGATCAAGGGTAGATCTTAGTTTCCTATATCCATATTGTGAAACGGAAAAGTATCCTGTTTTTCCAAGATACCAGATTATTCTGTTGCTAATCATTTTCTCAAACAATTTACATAAGCAGCTTGTTAATGCTATTGGTCTGTAGCAGTCTGTGTCATAAGGATCTTTAAAGGCCTGGCTTCAAGAATGGAAGATCCAGTGCTTTCCGGCAATCTTGTGGGAAATATATTTCAATCCATATTTTGTTATATAGCTTTAATAAATATTGTAAACTGTTTGGGTGAAGGTGTTTCAACATTTCAAATGTGATCATATCTTCACCCGGGGCTATATTGGAGCATGTTGACAATGCCGATAAAAGTTCATCCATGGTAAAGCAATCATTGTATGAATAATATTGATTAGTTGAAAGTTAATTGGAATTTTTTCTTCTTTTTCTTTAATGCTGCGAAAAATTTTTATTGACGAATCTTTGGAAATATTACTTCAATGTTCTGCTAGGCAAGTTGCTACCTCTCTAGGATCATATGTCAGTTTGCTATTGATTTTCAAAACTGGGACATGGGATCGAATGTGCTTTCCTAGTATTTTATGGACTTTTTTTCCAGATCTTACTTAGGGGTGTATCTTTGCAATCGATTTTAGGTCGTTACACCAAGATTTTCTTTGTGCTTCATTAAATATTCGTTTTGCTTCAGCACATGACCTTTTATATAATCTATGTAATCTGAATCGTTTCTCGACTTAAATTTTCTTTGGGCTTTACTACTACGGGCCTTCTTTGCTTTCTTACACTCCTCATTCCACCAAGGAACTGGACATTTAATCTTTACTTGTGCTACAAATGGTATAGATGACTCTGCAGCATCAATTACCAGAACTAAAAACATAACCAGAATAGTTTCTATGTCCAAATTATTATCCCATAATGGAACATTCTTCGTGCATTCACTAAAATCTTCCCATTTGGACATTAAATTTATTAATTGATATCTCTCCAGTGAAATCTAGAATACTAATTAAAACAGGGAAATGATCGCTACCACACAAATCATCATAAGTGTTCCAAAAATATGTCTGCTAGATCTTGTGAGCACAAGGACAAATGTATGTGAGAGTAACTTTTTGTTCGTTGGTCAAAATGCGTTGGTTTGTCTTTATCTAATATATGGAGTTGATTATCTATAACAAAATCAAGTATCATGCTGCCTCTGGAGTTTGATTTTACATCATGTAATGATAAATGTCTTGCGTTGAAATATCCTAGAAGTAGCATTGGTTGGGGAAGCTTCTTGACCAAGTCATTCAACTTTACTAAATCTATATTATTATTTGGACTTATTAGATATACAGAGCAAATCGTTATAATTTCCTCTACTTGTATCTGAACTGCTGAGGCATTTATTTCAGATGAAGATTAGATATTGTGAAAATGAAAGATTATATATCGTGAAAGGTACATCTTTTCTAATGAGAATCATATTATCTTGCTGATTAGCAGAGTGATGGATGTATATTATTTAGGGCTAAACCTCAGGCACTGGGGCCAAGAAGGCCATTCAGCGATGTTGATAACGTGTAAAATTTATTTGTAAAACTGGAGGAAATAGGTAAAAATGTTTCATCGAGGCAGATACAAATTGGGCTATTTTCATCAATTAATTTAAGTAACTAACTTGTTTTTGTTAATGCTTCGAATGTTCCATTGCAATATGAATGAGGGAGTGTCCTTATTTGTATTGGTGAATTTTACTTATTTTCGTCGGTCTTACGACCCTGAGCTGAAAGAACTGGGTCCACTTTAGTTTTGATAATATTTTTGTTGCTGTACATAGGAATTTTGCTTCTAGCACCTTTTCTATAATCTGGTGGCGTAGCATAGTCTCGTACTAGTGACTTATATATCGTTTGATGTTTGGTTTTCTTATAGGTTCCTTAGATTTCTATAAAGCTATTTCGTTTGAGTAATTTTCTGAAGGGTCTTTACTATCGGTGGTATAAACTGTTTTTTCTGAGCTGGTAGTTTCCAAACATTTACTATTTGGACTATGAAGATTTTTCTCGTTCTTAGGTGAGGATGGTTCACTATATGTTCTAGGAAAGAGACCTAGAACATACAGTGAACCATCCTCCCCTAGAACGAGTCCAAATAGTAAAGGTTTGAAAACTACCAGCTCAGAAGAAACCATTGTTTATACCACCGATAGTGGTATAAATTGCTGGTCAATCTACTTCTCTTAATATTTCTTCAAGATTTTGTAGTCTGTTTTTGTTACGGAATATCCTCAGATATATCTCTTCTTCTTTCTTTTGACATATTAGCAGAGATATCCTCTCTCTGTTCATCAAGACGATCATCTACTGCAAGGTTGGTCAGTTGCTATGAACTTACTACGTATCTCGATAGTAGTTTTTATCTGATTTTTCTACAGTGATTTGATTTCTGGCGTTAAAAAGTATTGGATAGCTTGTGAAATATCGTTGGATATGATTTTGCTTTGGTGTTTGAGCGTATCTGCAAATGTTTTGCAGGGAAGCTGTATATTCCTTCTTCTTTCATGTCTTCCTTAGCCTCCTTAACTGTTATACCAAATTTTCTTGATCTGGCAAGGGCTTCTTGGAAATATCCGAAATATACATATTCCCTTACATAAGCATGGTGCGCACCATTCCAGTTAAAGCCTTTTTTTTAGGGTTGGAGCATTCATCACTACTATGCTCCAAGGAGCCACATAAAGCATTTAGGCAAGCCCAAAGACTTGCAGAGTTTTGCTTTATGTTCAAATGTCAAGCAAATTTTACATTGCATAGGTTTTGGATGTTCTTCTCTAATTGCTATTCTTTTGTTTCCTATTTTCATATATGTTGGAATTGTTTGCTGTGAAAAATAATTTTAGCTATCTTCAGACTTCTTCCAGTTTTAACACTTTCTCATAAACAATAACTGATTTAACATTGTATTTTTGATAATCTAGGACTTTTTAATGTTTCACACAGATTCATTGGTCTCACTTTCAATTCTAAGATTATCCAGCAACACTTCCAATTCTAGTGTTATAATGGGCCTCCTCTGAAGCATTTACATAATGAATTCAAAGTTTTGTAGTTTCTTCGATTCTTCAGATTTAGCCTTTACGATGATTTTTTTTTTTCGACTGAGAATCGGGGATTGTCACAGCCAAGAATTTTCTTAAGTGAACGGTATATAACTAATTCACTTTGAGGGGTTACGTCGTCGCTTATTTTGATTGTGATACCGAGACACGACTGGAGGAGAAAAAATATCTTATTTTTTTAAATGTTCTCTTTTGAGTGTGTTTTTGGTACGTATGGCTCTAAATACCAAATTGTAACTAATTTGTATTTTTTCCTAACTAACAACCTGAGGTCTTAACATTAGGATTTACTAGCGCCAAGCTGGAAACCGGTAGAATTAAAAAAAAAAAAAAATTACACTTGTGAGATCCAGGGACTAATGGCATCTTATACCAGGTTCACGGGGCATGTATACCCAGAATGCCCACGGCTACCTGTGACCCATCAGTTATATTTCTAACCAGTTTAGACTGCTAGAGGGGTGGTTCGAGGTGGGCCTTTAACTGTTTAAGACTCAGGTTTGTTAGTTATGAAAAATACAATTAGTTACAAATTTGGTATTTGTTCATACACGAAACAACCTTCGGTCTTAAACATTAGGATAGACTTACTATTGGAGGGAGGTAAGTCTCTACAACTGACTGGAAGTTTGCCACCTTATCCATTTCCGAATATATAGGGAAATTCTAGAGAATGGACAATGAACCTAGGACCAAAGATATAAGCGGATCTATTGGTTTCCTCCCACTGGGTGTAGATACCATTCTACTGTTTACTCTTGTCCCTTGCGACTGGATCCACCTTCACCCCTCTTTCCTTATTATCCGAGGGGTGTTGCTACTGAAAGTATATCATCAGCTAAGATAGCTTCACAGTATGGCTGACCATCTTCACCTGCATCTAGTCCGTTCCAGCACATGACGGTACTCTCCTTCATATTGCCCGTAGTTAAAGGAGTAGGAAGAAAGTATAAAGAAAAAAAGACCAGTCATCCCATTCATTCTACTTTCATACCTTCATCTTAGACTAGACGCAAACTGACCCGCCAGGGGCACTGGATGAACTATATCACTTGTTGGTCCGCACCACTGGACCCAAGGAAAAGGTGTCCAGGATCTATGGGCAACATCTTTCAAATAAATGAGGTGAAAGTTGTTTGGCGCTTCCACACGCCAGCTTTCAGAATTTTATCCACAGACATGTTCTTCTTAAATGCTAGGGAAGCACTCACACCCTGATGTCATAGCTCTAGCTCCCACCTGGCTATCTGACCCTCTGTCTTTCTGCAGTATAAGCATTTTCTGATTGTCGTCCCTTAGCCAAAATGATATTTGTATTCTTGGACACTTCCTTCTTGTTCCGTCCTGTACTTACGAACAACCTCTGGCCCACACCCCGGCCTGAGGTGCCTTGTTCTCTTTTAAGTACTCCCTTAGTGCCCTGACGGGGCACAGGAGCATTTCAGCTTTGTCGTTGTCTACAAAGTCTGCCAAGGAAGGTATGGTAAAGGAGTCGAATCTGCCGTCTACTATTGTTGGATTTTGGGTCTTTGCCACGAATTCTGGGACACTCACACAACCATTGATCTCCAACCTCTCGAGTGCTTTATGAGATATGAGATGGCCATGTAGCTCCCACCCTTTTGGTTGAAGCCGGGCCAATAAGAAGACTGTCTTCAGGGTCAGGCTCCTATCCGTGGACTGCCTTAGTGGTTCGTAAGGGGGTTTTGTCAGACTACTCAGTACCTTGGTCGATATCCCAATCTTGGGGTTTTTAGCTCCTTTGGTGGGCATGACTGTTCAAAGCTCCTCATCAGCATGGCCAAACTCCCATGAAGACGATATGTCCATCCTTTCATTCGTAAGACTGAGGCTAGAGCAGCCCTGTACCCCCTTCACTGCAGATACAGACATATGTTTTTTCTGTTCTGAGATATATCAGAAAGTCTGCTAACTGCTGAATAGTGGTACCAGTGGAGGACACTTCCCCCTACGACACCAATCACAGTATGCTGACCACTTCCCTTGGATATCTGTCGCAGATGATTATTTTCTGATATTACCTGCCATCTGAGTTGCTGCTTTCTGCGAAAACCCTGTCGCTCTCGGAGGAGATACTTGACAGTCTCCACCCGTGAAGCGATAGGGACTTCACCGACTGGTGGTACCTCTCACGAGGCTGACAGAAGGTTGCTCCATGGAGGTAACTCTCTTGGCACATCTACTAGGAGTTCCAGTAGGTCTGGAAACCACTCTGCTTTCGGCCATACGGGGCTACCAGGGTCATCTTGAGGTTCTGAGACCGCATTACCCTGTTCAGAACCTGACGGATTAGACAAAATGGAGGAAATGCGTACACGTCAGATTGTCCCAGGGGTGTTGTAGCGCATCTTCTGCTGCTGCCTCTGCGTCCGGGACTACTGAACATACACTTCCAAACTTTTTGTTGTACCTGGTTGCGAATAGGTCTATGATCGGTCCTTCCCACACATGAGCATCCTGTCCACTACCTGTTGGTGTAGGGACCACTCCGTTCCCAGAATCTGATCCCTGCGGCTCAACTTAGCCACTGTTTCTTTTTCCCGGAATATACCTGGCCTTGATGTCTACCAGGTTCTCTATAGCCCACTGGTGAAGTTGAACTGTCATCACATGTAACTGCCGAGAACTAGGCCTCCTTGCTTGTTATAATAAGCACTACTGTGGTGTTGTCTGACATCAATACCACCGAGTGTCCCTTTACTCTCTCCCTGAATTCTTGTAGAGCCAGGAAAGCTGCTTTCAACTCCAGCACGTTTATATGGAGTTCTCTGTCCTTGCAACTCCATTTTGCTGACACCTCAACTCCTCCATATGGGCTCCCCAGCCTTCTAGTGATGCATCCGAGAA
Organism: Macrobrachium nipponense; assembly: GCF_015104395.2. NCBI lineage: Eukaryota > Metazoa > Arthropoda > Malacostraca > Decapoda > Palaemonidae > Macrobrachium > Macrobrachium nipponense. Next base: position 26,022,666 of record NC_087222.1, read on the forward strand.
CAGCAAGAGGTCTGGGGAGGATTGTTGAAGGGGACACCCACTGTCAGATTGTCGTCGTCCACCCACCACAGCAAGTCTTTCCTCACTTCTGCCGACAAGGGAATTTGCTCGTACGGGTGATCTACTGTTTGGTGACCAAACTCTTCATCCTCCATTGTAGGGACCGAAGGTGTAGCCTTCCTTGTGGTACTAGCTCTCCAGGGAGGTTAGGATTCCCAGCACCACCTGCCACTGTCTTGCTGGCTGTGTCTGCTTTCCCAGAAAGGCATTAACCACCACTTGTTTGCATTTCTGTACTCTTTGGTCTGTCGGGAATACTTTGGCTTGTGTTGTGTCTATCACCATTCCCAGATATTGTTCCAAACGTTGACTTGGATCCAGCTGCGACTTCTGCTGATTCACCACAATACCTAGGCTGGTGACAAAGCTGCAGGAGGGCCGCCCTGTCCCTGAGTAATTTCTCCCTGGACTTTGCTATCAACCCAGCCAATCGTCCAGATATCTTATCAGCCTGATCCCCTGAGCGTGCGCCCCTGCCGACACGAGGTGAACACTCTTGTAAAACTTGAGGACGTTGTCAATCCGAAGCACAGGACCTTGAACTCGAAAGCTTTCCCTGCAAGACTGAAGCGGAGAAATTTCCTTGAAGACTGATGGACTTGGTATCTGAAAGTATGCGTCCTTTAGATCGACTGTCAGCATAAAGTCTCCGATTCTGACTGCTTGTAGAACCGTTTTCGGAGTTTCCATCTTGAAACTGGTTTTCCTTATAACAGATTCAGCGTTGACAGGTCTATTACTGTCCTCCACTCCCCGTTGGCTTTGGGTACCAGGAAAATCCTGCTGTAGAAGCCTTTTGTCGGACTGCATACTTGTTGCACAGCTCCTTTTTCCATCATCTTCTCACTTCGTCCTGCAGAATAGTGGCCTTCTGAGATTTGTGGGCATAAGTGACGTGGGGTAATGGTTGATCTCTGTCATGGGGCGGGGTTACCTCGAACGGAATCAATACCCGATCCTGACAACTCCACCACCCACTGCTCTGCCCCTAGTTCCTGCCACACCTTCCAGTGATTTGCCAGGCAACCCCCCACTGGTGTGGCCGAGTGATGGGAGGCGCCATCCTATCTTCTTGAGCCTCTCCCCCTTCCCCTATTGCCCCTTCCTCTGTTGTTTCTATTGTGAAAGGGCCGTGAGTTATCCTCTTTGGGGAGAGGGTCTTGTGACTCTATTAGGGATGCTATGTCTCACTGGTTTCTTTCGAGACATCTGCTGTTGTCTTCCCTCCAAAGGAATAGTTTGACTGTTAGAGGTTTTCCTAACTGCCTGTTGCACAACCTATCGTTAGTGTCCACCTCTTCTATCTATCGCTTCTTCCAGTATGACCTCTGGCAACAGTAGTTGCGATTCCAAGATATCCCCATTCCTCATTGCTAACAGGGAATCCAAATCCACATTGCGGCTTAGTCTAGCCAATGCTGCATCTCTCCTCATTAGCAGGATATTTGCCAAACATTGGCACTTACGTTTGTCAGGTACGCAATCGCTTGGACCCTGACTGTAGTAATCTAATGAACAATGGTTCTCTACTACTTTCCTTGTTGCTTCCGAGGATGCAATTTTGTTTTCGCCACTGCTGTTGACCAAAGGTCTAACCAGGACGCAGCCTGAAAGACAGAAGAAGCTGTTGCTTCTAACGTGGCAGCTGCAAGACCGATTCCGCATGACTCGAACAAGGCAATTCATACGACACCATTGGTATCCCTCTTTAGTCCAAACGCCCTGTCAATTCCAGGAGGAAGCATACTGCCGGTGTTTCTGTCTTCTCCGAAAGGCTATTGAATTGACGAATCAAATCAATAACCTCTGCATACGAGGCCGAAACTCTTGGTTTTCTCCTTCCGCCGGCTCTAGTGTACCACTCTCAGTCACGAGAGATGTTTGCCTCGCCCCCTATCTTCTGACGACGCCCGGAATTCCACGGCCGCCTGCCCCTACCGTCGCGGCCTCGTTTGATCTTTGCTGCCGCTGTTGGCTCGATCCCAGATAGTCAGCAGGGGAACGAGAACGTCTCACTCTTTCTCTGCTCACTGATCTAGAGCGAGAATCTCTTCTAGATCTCCAAGATGAAGGCTCCCTTAAGACGAGGTAAGTTCGTCTTTTATAGCATTGGCATCGTTTTTCGAGCGTCGGCGAGCCGCCTCGGCCTTCTATCCAGACGGACACTGCCTTCCACGAACGTATCCGCCGAGGTTGCCAACTCTCTATTTTTGTACTTTTAATAGGAGCCTTATCGTCCTTCGTACGTATTTTGAAACGGCCTTACGGGCGAAACTGGGATCTGCATTCCCTCCTCTGCTGCACCTTTTCGCCGCCAACGTCGATTTTACCAGAGGTATCGCAGTTTTTGCGATCCGAACTGGCAACTCCGCCTCGGCCGCTAGCTCGCCGGCCGTCACCTCTCTCGCTTGTTCGGACTCTTGCGAACGGCTTTGTCTGGCAACCTTGTGCTTAATAGCCGCTGATTTTCCGACCTTCTGCTGACTTGGAAATGACAGTCTTCGTCCGAAGGAGAGGAAGAATTGATTCTTCTCCTCTTGGCCCGAGGATCCGCTAGGAACTCCCGAATCCTCCTCCAACGCTTGACTGGCGCTCGCCGTGACGTTATCGGACTTAGCGATGACGCCGAACTAGAAGAAGACGAAGAAGGCGAATCACACTTTTTCTTTTTGTCTCTCTTATTCATTCTCTCCTCTATATCCTGTAAACTTCTGCATTACAGTTTGCATTGACGGATCAGAAGGCTATTAGCGTCTGGGTTGCAGGCGAAAAAGGCCGAGAATCGGTCTGTGACGTCATCACGCCTGCCATCTCAGAGAGTGACGTATGTTGTGACGTCATCGCTCTCGTAGGGAGAGACTGAGAGGTTTCTGCTGGTAACCGCACGTTTGCTGCCAAATTACCTCCCACGTTCTGCATCGCTGTAAATACTGAGTGGGATGGAGAAGCAGCGGCATTAATTCCCCATAAAATTGCAAGCCCGGGGGATGAGGAACATTCAGCGCTGCCGGACCCTGCTGGAACCGTGACGTCATATAATGCGCAAGCAGACCATCCAAGGTTGGTACGCCTGGTAGCCTAGCGCTGACCACGTACCATCTAACCTATGCGCTTGCGTAGCAGGAGCCTGGAACAAAGATGGCGGATCTCCCCCTCTACTTGCTTGGAACAAAGGAGAGTGCAAATTATTCATAAAATTACCCAAGGCCCCTCCTGAACGTTTCCGATACAGAACCGCTAGAGAAACGAAGGGGTATGAGACAATTCAAAAGCAGGTGGAGAAACATATGGAGCAGCCGGGTGTTTATTACCGATACAAAAGAAGCCGGTAAGGTTTGGTCATCCAAAGATGGCGTCACCCCCTTTCTTTTGTATTGGCTTTTCCCATAGAACTTCTTCCACTGTTCCACCGACCAACCGCGACAAACAGAACACGGATTAGTAACCGTACGTACGTTTTCCCATGCACCTACTACACGTTGGATGAGGATCCGTCGACACCGAGGTTAGGAACCTAGAACAAGGGAAGCCACTGACTCCTGGGCATTTCCTTTGTCTCCTCTTCGAAGCGGTAGACGATCCCGATGTTGAGGCAAAATTCTCCTCATACCACGTATACACTCTTACCACACACTGATCACACTTGGAGAAAGAAAAGGAATGAAAAATAAAAAAATGAATGGATAAAGAACGGGCAAACTGAAAACCGGCTTTAAATGAGATAGACAGTAACACGTCTTATCTTAAAGGCGGTAGGAAAATAACTGGGGATTGTCACAG
>NC_087222.1:26027005-26049505 GCF_015104395.2 Macrobrachium nipponense
GGGGATTGTCACAGTATGCCTGGCATTCTGGGTATACATGCCCCGTGACCTGGTATAGATGCCATTATCCCTGGATCTCACAAGTGTAATTTTAAATTCTACCAGTTTCCAGCTTGGCGCTAGTAAATCCTAATGTTAAGACCGAAGGTTTGTTTCGTGTATGAACAACCTAGTCATACTGAGTTTTGGATGGGAATTCCGTGGACAAGTCCTTTGAAGGAAGCATAGGGTCAACAGAAATAGGGGGGTTGCCGTACAACGAAAAAACTTAATTCATACAGAGGATGGGTCATTCCTTTAATTAGGGTCGTCCTAGGGGTAATTACCAAATATACACCATATCTCCATTGCTAAGGCGTCATGATGTCCGTCGCGATCAGACCCGCACCGAGGATAGGGTTTGACCTAGGTACCTTGGGTTTGACATTTAAACTTTCCCCTCGCTCGACCACGTCAGGTACTATACTACGGATTTTTTTTCTTCTGTCCATCCGCCTGTGGTGTTTTTGTATGGTCCCGGGCTTTTAGACAGTAACATTCAACGAATATATCATCGTATTTCGATTAGGTGTTATTCGCATACAGTAAATTATGAAAACACTTTTCAGTTGCAATAATACACCCAGATATCCTTTTATTTACCTAAAACTTACACATAGCGTAACTATCTAAAGCCCGGGACGCAATGTTACCATACAAATCCCAGCTTATGATAACCGCTTCAAAAAAAAGGTATCAAAGCTACTTCATCACACATTAGGTAAAATAACACCAACGGTACATTGAAAAGAACTTTATTGTAAGTAGGTTAAACATTACATAAGATTACAGAGCTTCAGCTCTTAAAAATAAAATCTGACTCAATTATTTGCACTTGGGCTTAGAAACGCTAAGTGGATCATCATCTTTAGCTAAATATTGCCAATATGATAAAATGTATACTTTCTTTCTTTCTATAAATTGCCATCCTTGTAGGCTAGAGAACTGTCCTTTATTCAATAAAGGAATTTTGGAAATTCATAAAATTAAAAGTTGACTTCACAAGAACCCTGAATTATCTTGAATACAGCACACACGGCACCTTGGGTGCCAAATCTTGTTCAGATCTAATAAGCATTTATTTATGGTAAGGTATCTTTCATTTATTACTAAAGGGTTAAAAATCTTGGTTAAAAACTGAAAAAATATCCATATAAAATATTTAGCGTATTCTCAATACGGTATATTAGGGTCTAACTGTGGTACTCTGCTCAGCTTTCTATCCAAAGACAACTACATATTTCTAGAACGTCATCGACACACAACTGCTTGAAGCTATGACATTATTAGAAATCTGAGAATGATAGCATTCTTCCTGAGAGGTTTAAGCTTGAGGTAGTAGTAGTATAGTATTACAAATCATTAAAAACTCTCTTTTTAATGAAGGAACTTTCATAAAAGAATCTTAAAAACTATTCTGAGCTGCTGCTGACGATGAGGACATCAAAATCCAAATCCTATTACAAGCTGCTGCTGCTGCTGCTGAGGACATCAATATCAAATCTGGTTCGTGTCTAGACCCTGAGTCTGTCTGTCTGTCTACATCATGGTTTCTCTACGTGTCGCTGTTATAGGCCAAAGGCTGACAGCAACTTCCCAAATAAAATTTCTATGTATAGGCAATGAGATCTCTCTTAAACCAAAAATCAACATACAGTGTCTTCATACAATGATAAAATCTTAAAAACTCTTATCGTACTAATACCGTCCGCGGCTTCACCAGCCGCCGACGCCAGGAGGTCACTCACTACATTGTGGAAATAATGCATAATAAAAGACTTGAGAATTAAAGTCACGTACGGTATTGTAGTGACAAGGATTAAATATAAATCTCTTATCACCGTATTCAATACAGAATCACCCGTTTCAATTTACAATTCACTTTGATACAAGCACAAAACCTTGAAGCAGCATATTCTATGCAATGAGTTCAATGCTTTTCTTTGTGCAAGCTAAATCTATTAAAACTATGTTATATAAACAAACATTAATACTTTCCTTACTCTAAGAATGAGGTAGATGCGCCTGCCATCTGCAATAAAATTCGTGGAAAGGAAGGAGGAGGAGAAGAAATCTAAACAGAAATATTAAGTCAAGTTGGCTACAAGGAAGCCATCCATCCATCCCTCAAAAAGGATGGTTTGTACAAGAAAATTCTCCAGTTCACTCTTAAAAATACAAATTCTCATTACAAAATCATGACAGCATTTTAATCTTAAAAGCAATGTAAACCAGCAGTTAAAAACCACCTTAGTAGCATCCAACAAGGACACCTTGACTTAACATTTTTGTGACTATAAACATTTCATACCCGTTTCTACTTATAAACAAGACATCTGCCGTAACATGTTTGCACAGAAGACGATCCACAATTTCATCTTCGGTAATGGCTACACAATAGGAGTATATTAACGTAAAACTGGATCCCTGAGTTTTTTTTTTTTTTAGTTTGAGATACGAGAAGATACCTAGAAAGACCTAGAAATTGCAACTCGACTGGGGACATTCCCTAACGTCATACAATATGCAAAAAATTATGTTCTGGCTACAGCTGTTAGGCCCAGTTCCAAGTTGCAAGATGCTTTCTGGAATTCATCTCAGAATCTACAGACCACAACAAATGTGGAGAGGAACAATTGACAGTTTTATCCTGAGCACCACAAGAAATTCTTCTAGAAAAGGAAAACAAGCATTGCCTAATCCCTTCTGAGTAGGCTTTCAAAAATTCATCTTGATCTGGTTATCACCTACCACTACAAGGAGTGACCCACAAACTCTTGAAATAATATTCCAAGTTCCTATGTACAGTATGAAGTCCCTTTCACTTAAATTACAAAAGATTACCCTGTATTGATCTCCATAATCTCAAAACTATGATTGAACAAACGTACATTACCTGTAAAATTTGTACGATGTTACATCAACACTTTGTACTGTATAATAAAGACACTTTACTGCGAAGACAATCGCCAAAACTTAACCCTATCCAATTTCTAATAGAAGTAGAGAGATTATGCCGTCACAAACGACCAACTTCTCAAAATACCTGCACGCGATTGTTACCAAAATCAACCACTATTATGTAGCCTTCCGGCGAGACGCATATTCCACTGGGGCGGTCGAGCTGACTGGGACCAGTGCCAGGTGTTCCGAACTTGCACAAAAAATTGCCATTGGATTGGAAGATCTGAACGCGGTGGTTCCGAGAATCTGCGACAATGAGGTTCCCCTCTTGATCGATTGCGACGCCCTGTGGTCTCAAGAACTGACCGTTGATGGTGCCCTCGCACCCTAAGAAGCGGGCCGTCTGGAAGTCCGGGTCGATAACTAGCAGCCTGTGATTGTTGAAGTCTGTCACCACGATGTGTCCGTCTTGATTGAAACAGACGCCTCTCGGAGAGTCAAAATGCTTCCAGAGCGAGCCTTCAAAACCATACTTATTCATGTACGTGCCATCTGGCAGGAAGACTTGTATGCGATGGTTTCGAGTATCCGAGACAACGATGAGGCCTTCGTCGTTCACCGCAACATCCCACGGGTAATTAAACTGGCCATTCTTACTCCCTTTCTCTCCAAATTTAAACAGAAATGTGCCGTCGAAAGTGAACACTTGAATGCGATGATTATCTTTGTCTGCAACGACAATCCTACCCATGTGGTCTGCTGCAACCCCGGCTGGTCTGTCAAACTGACCCGGTCTAGTTCCGGCGCTGCCAAAAGCATGATGGAAACTGCCGTCTGGGTTGAAGACCTGTATGCGGTTGTTGCTGCGATCGGCAATGATAATGTGCCCTTCTTTGTCACAGCAACAACCCCATGGACGGCATAGCTGCCCTTCTCCTTCGCCTTCCGTTCCAATGGTGAGGAGGACCTGACCCACATTGCTGTAGTTCCTCCCACACTTGACATCGACACTGAACGGGGATCCTTTGACGTGAAGTCCATGTAGCAGGACACTTATAACGTGCTGCCCTTCAAGCTGTGGCTGGTAGGTGATAAAATAGGACCCATTACCCTTATCCTGAACTTCACCCCTGAAATAGAGACCGTCCGGCCCGTGGATGATGATACGCACCTGGTCCCCTCCAGTATGTCGTGGATCTCCTAGGTGATCCTTGGCATGCACCACGAATGTCGAGATTCTTCCGCGCAAGGCTTGACGAAGGCCGCGCCCAAAGGCAAATGAATTTGGAGCAAAACCCGAGGACGATATGTGTCCCATGTTGTTAACTGCCTGAAATATGCTGACATCCGACATGGAAAAAGAAATGTGATCATCTTCGTGTGGGCTGAGGTGTGCCTTCACCTGCCTTAATTCGTGCATATCTGCAACAGCTTGATTTCGAATCTGAATTAGGTCCAACTGATTTGGGGAGTCCACAGCTGTACCTATTGTATCAACTGTGTGGTTAAGTCTAGCTAGAGCTGAGCTAAGGTCATCTACTTGGTCCTTGAGCGTTTTGCCTTTCACAAGGCGAATCTTCTCTACTTTGTTCAGTAACTTGCGTTCTCTCTCCTCTATGGCCGTGATGTGCCGCCTGATGGTATTTCGAACGTCGCTGGCCACCGTCTGAGCTCTGATGTCCACGCGATCGACCATTCTTTTCGTCACGCCAATGCTGTCCTCGATCGCCCGAATCCCACTCCGAGCCTCTGTCAACAGCCTAAGGGTGTCATTGCGTGAGGTCTCGAGAGCATCCTCCAAAAATACAAAAGAGTGGCCCCTGTGGACCTGTGATGTGCATTCACGACATATAGGAACATTACACACCTCACAATAATATCTATACAAATCTCCTTCATGGTGACTACAATAGGACATGGTAGAGTTGAGTGATGAATGGGAAGGTATTGCACCAGGAGGCGAGGAGAGGCCCAGAGGAACGCGACTGTTTTCCTCCAGCATGTAGCTCCTACTGCACGTACTATTACTGGGGGAGAGTGCCACCACCCCGTTGCTCTCTCCGTCGGATAAGGGCACAATGAAATGATCTTTCGTTAAGCGCACTCGTTGGTGGGCCCTGACACAGGAGTCGCACAGAGCTTCGTTGCAATCCTGGCACCTCGAAGAGGCGTGCTGACCCTCATCACAGCTAGCACACAAGTAAAACCGCCTCCTGGCCCCATCGTTCGGTATGTGAGAAAAGGTACGAATCTGATCGCTATTTGTGAGGAGAGGCGTCGGAATCGGCAAGCTCAGGAGCCCACCCGTCGGCGACTGGGACGCCTCGTTGTTTGGGGAGACCATCTCTAGAATGGAGGGCAAGAGAAAAGGTGACCCCGTACTGAGGGGCTGGTCGAGATTGATCTTGGCATGGCAAGTGGGACAAGTAATGGTCGTTCCAACAGCTAAGCTCTCCAAACAGGCTCTGCACATACTATGAAAACATGGTAAGACTCTCGTATCTTCCAGGGTGGACCTGCACAGAGGGCAGGTTCTACCGAGGCCGTCATTGCCGAACTCAAACCCGCTTCTTCCGCTTGCAATGCTCACGGCTAGACTGAGTCCGCTCAGTCTCTCTCTGTCCCCTACTCCATCAATTCCATCAACTATTGCTCCGAGTCCGGCGGCACCCAAGCCATCCATATGGTCGTTATGTCCTCCTGGAAATGCACTAGCCATCCTGCAAACAAGAAAAATGTCAGTTGTTGTTACACAATCACAAAATCAAAATTAAATTGCAATACTGTAATTTAAAAAGTTCAAAAAATGCCTGGTAAAAATGCAAGATTAAATATGGTATGAATAACATACTCTAGGTCATCCAAAGGAACAAATTTTGTGTTAACTCTTGCCTAGTCCCATTCTTCCACAACAAACTTTTGCCAGTCGAGAAATGTGACTAGCATTCGCATGAAAAATAAAGATAAGCACGATAAAAAATTACCATTACGAGGAGTTTAAACATTTGTACACACACCTTCCCCTGGTTACAAATATTTAGTTTTGTGGCACGTAGGTATTGTGACAAAAAATGCAATGTGGTGGCAACTCATCCAATACTACAAACCAAGTCCTCAAAGCTCATACGTGAAGAAATCTCAAGTTGAACGGACAACTCAATCTACTCTGGCCAATGACCAAACCTTCATGAACTTCTTGGAGATCAAGAAAATTACAAGGTGAAATGAAATGACACCTTTGAGGAATTTTAAAATACGTGCAATGTTTACAAAGGTAGACTAACTCCTGCATCATCGCGCAACGGGCGAAATGTTAGTTTTTAAATCGGCTTTCACCAAGAAGTCACCCAGAGTGGAACCAACAGGAAAACACAAACTTAAATGTTTTTGGTAGACCCTGGAGATGCAACACAGGAATATAGAATTGATTTTCAAGTTTAATGTACAATTTAGGCCAAGGCCAAGCACTGGGACCTATGAGGTCATTCGGTGCTGAAATGGAAATTTATAGTAACAGGTTTGAAAGGTGCAACAGGATGAAAACCTCAATGCAGTTGCACTATGAATCAAGTGTTAGGAGAGGGTGAAAAGGAAGCTGAAGAAAAGAGAATATGAAAGGAGGTACAGTAAAAGGAACGAAAGTGGTTGCAGCTAGGGGCCACAGTGCACCGACATGAGGTCCGCTGACGACAATACCCCCAAAACGGGAGACTATAGAATTTAGAACGTAGGCCAAGTGCTGGGACGTATGCGGTCATTCAGCGAAAGGGAGATTTGAGAGTAAGGTGGTTTGAAAGGTGTAAACTACTATAGTCAAGAGAGGATGGAAAGAAAGTCACAAGGAAAACTTAAAAATGGAGTTAGGACAAAAAGCTACTTACTTGCACAATCTAGGCCCACACCAGAGCCACGAAAAGTACGGTCCATCATCTAAACGATAACATCTGGAAATAAAAAAGGAGTCGTTAAATTTCTACCCAGCAGAAAACATTCGATATTCAAAAATGGCCAACTATTGATGACAAATCACCACAAAAGCATTGTAATTCCGATCTGATTTTGTTAAAAAGCTCCAATATTGTTAATCTTTTGAGATTCTGGCTAAATCATGCAGTAACTCCTTGGGATCAAGGCAATATTTCCTCTTCATGGTGTTATCTTAAAGCTAAACACTGAATTTTATTTCAGATAGTTCGAACACGAAGCTGAATAGTACTTTAATTTGACTAGAGAACTTTCAAAAACTGAAGCTGAAGACTTGAATTTGACTAGATTAAAAAATAAATAAAGAAAAATAAAAATGCAGCTTTCTACTTTAATCTGACTCAAGAACTTTGAAAAATGAAGCTTTATACTTTTAATTAAATTCTAGAACAGTGGTTCTCAAACTGGGGGGTGCGCCCCCTAGGGGGGCGTCAGCAATTTCCAGGGGAGGCACGAGGCCTGGGGAAAAATGAATACAAAAATGTTCTAATTATATTAGTTATTCTCTTAACGAGTGAGGAACTAACATTCAGTTTTATGAAAAAATGCAAACGTATCGCTTTATAAAAGTTACTTTCCTAGAGTCAATTACTCTAGTTAATCTCGTTGGGCTGACAGTAATTTGTAGTTATTGACCTCCCTCCCCATCCCTCGAAAACCCTTCTTTTTATCTTTTTTTCTAGTCTGGGAGGGAATTTTACTCACATATGCAAGGGGGGCGTGGAAGGAAGGACCAACTCTTAAGAGGGGGCGTGGTCATATAAAGGTAGAGAACCACTGCTCTAGAACTTTCAAAAACTGAAGCAGAGGACTTTAAATTGAATCAAGAACTTGACAAAATAAAGCATAAATACTTTTTTTAAATATCCTCTACAGATGAATTCACTAATAACAGTCAAATCAGAATATCAAAGCGGACACCTGCACATCCGCAAACGGACATCAGATTCCCAAAACGGATTCTGTGGCGACATCTGTAGTTTTGAAAATAATGAACCATACTACGGACATAACTCGCCTCCGTTACGAACAAAAAAAGAAAAAAGTATTTTAGAAGATTTTTCTATAGTATTATTGACTGCAATTAAACCATTTTTGTAACAATTTTAGTTTGTCGCGAACAAAGTAAATATCTTTGATTGTTTGGCTACACAAAAGTTGGAATACATCGGTATCACCGCATATATAAAAGTCTGGCATTGTTTATGACCTTCCAAAAATGAATAGTACGCATTTTAAAATGTACTGTACATACTAAGCACATTTGAACGTCCAGCTTTCTGGATCTTCCAGACCAAACTGGAAAGCTATTTGTCAATACATATACTAACTGGAAAATTATATCATTATATACACTTAAGCACTACATAGGCTTCCAAACATCTGGACTAATAACTATATACACATACGTATATACACCCACATCTATACATACCTATATGCATGTATGCTTGTGAATGGATTACATTTACACAGTGAATTACACTGAATTAACCTATCAAAATACACTATACCAGCCTCAAACGGAATATACACTTATGTATACATATCTGGATGTATACATATGTATACCACTACACCCCCATAGTGAATCTTCTATCAAAAAACATTAATAATTAAAAATATAATTTAATCACCTGACTCCAATCGAAGATATAATGTTCTTGTTTTCAATGAACCACATTTTGAAATACCGATACACTTGTCAGCGCTTGTTAAAGAGATAGAGAGGGAGAGAGAGAGAGAGTATGTAAGTGTTCTACACACAGGCACGGATGTGTCACTACTACTACCGGGAGAGAGAGAGAGAGAGAGAGAGAGAGAGAGAGAGAGAGAGAGAGAGAGAGGAAAGGTCGTGCGGTACGCAAACACACGAGAGAGAGAGAGAGAGAGAGAGAGAGAGAGAGAGAGAGAGCGCGTCACGTACAATATACTATAGTAAATATAATTACATAAGATATTAAATATATTACATAAAATGACGTATATTACAAAACACGCCATTACCAGCAACAAACACAATTACCTCTTTGCCGGTCAAACATAACAGCGATCTATAGCCGGTCTCAAACCGCTAATATAAACTTAAATAAATTAATAAATATATAAATCAATATACATTAACATATATAAACTAAATAAATGTCTTTTCTATTTAATGTCAGATTCCACCGCCCACGTAGACTTGACTGACTTACGCTAGTACTTTGTAGAATGGGGGGATGAAGCCTATATATTGCACCCAATAACCCCACTCTCTCTCTCTCTCTCTCTCTCTCTCTCTCTCTCTCTCTCTCTCTCGAGCTGTCCATACGGCCTACGGAGGTTATCAGGAATAAATAGATAGGCTTATGTTTTAAACATATATACGTCATGCGCGCCATTGTCTTCAACCAAGAAAAAGCACTTAATATTTTTTTATTTGTTTATTAATGTTGTATATTATTAATGGATATGTGATTATGCGCTGTAGAATATACTTAATATTTGTAAACTATATTTATTAGTGCTTGAAAAAAAATAAAGAAAAAATTAAATATCTCGACATTTGCGCATTCCGAGCAGCTCGCTCTCTCTCTCTCTCTCTCTCTCTCCGCTCTCCCAGTCTCGTCTCTCTCTCTCTCTCTCTCTCTCTCTCAGATTCGACGAAGGGAAGACACGGGAAACGTGGAAGATGAAAGGGGGGGTTAGGGTTAGGGGTAGGGGGTGACCCTACCATAAAGTCTCCAGGCCTACGTATAGTAGTACTATTACAAGCCGGCCACGAAGAGAAAAATAAATCAAAATTTAGGCCTATGTAAGCAACCAAAAAATGCAAAAATAAGACTGAAATAATTAATATATAATAAAGTAAATAATTTAAGCCATTTAAATCACTCAAAATGTCGGAAATAATTATATATTTAAAGATGTTTCTCCGTAGCAAAGTCGAAGTAGTCAATTCTCGAAGGAGAGCGGCACAGCAGCAGCGGCAGCTGCGTGGAGAGAGAGAGAGAGAGGAGAGAGAGAGAGAGATGAGGAGAGAGAGAGACGAGAGAGAGAGAGAGAGAGGAGGAAGCCGGCGAGAGCGAGAATGAGCTACGTATAGGCCTAGGGTGGGCCTATATAGGCCTATATGGTATACCTTTTTCCTTTTCGTAAAAAAAAAAAAAAATACTCGCTAGCCAACAGCACAGCAAGGTCATGGCTACACACACACAACACACTCGCTCTTGACAACAGGAGGAATAAAAACAAACATATATACACATACAAATACACAAACGTACACATACTCTGTTGCACATGAGCACATAAAGCATGAGAAGTTAGGCGGCCATGTTTGAAAAAAGTAACGTCTGGTGATTTTAAGGGTATAGCTACATAACCTTAGTAACAAGGGCAGACATGAAGGGAAAACAAATAGGGATATTAAGGGAGATAAATAGGGAAAGATAATGATAAATAGGGAGAAGATAGTGATGAAATAGGGAAAACTTGTAAAAACACACACACACACAAAAAACTGCTACATGTAACAGTTCGCATGCGTAATATTTTAACAAGCTTAGTATAGCAACTGTTACGTTAAAATTTGTGTAAGGAAAAACAGTATAGTGCATCTCTCTCTCTCATTTATACATATTCATTAGTACAACGTCAGAAACATATGCACCAACCAACATCCGGGTTCCAAGCCTCACATTAAAATGTTTAAACGTTCTGAGAGAGAGAGAGAGAGAGAGAGAGAGAGAGAGAGAGAGAGAGAGAGAGAGAGAGAGAGAGAGAGAGAGAGAGAGAGGGGGGGGGTTACGTATGTACGTGAGTAGGTCTAGTAGGAATTACGAGTAGTAAATTTATTACGTTATAATTATTTGGGTAACTAACTGCTATGAGTATGTTTAAGTTGTCCTTTTTTACAAATTCGATGTAATTCGGAAACATTCTGTTTATAAGTGTAATGTAATAAACAATCACTCAAAAGTCAAAATGATCATTACAAGTTAATAAAAAACTAGAGATCTAATTGTTCTTCAGAGCGGAAACTTTACACTTATCCCATACACTTATCAGCATCTATCATTAATACACTCAATTTTGTACTTATTAGCACCCCTGGGAGCGTATGTTAATAGTTCTTAAAAACTCCCAACTTGAACAAGGAAATTTAACCATTTAACCCTCACATACATTTAATTGTATGTCAGATTATTAAGTTAATTGTAAATTAACTTAATAATCTAGCCCGGTGGCAATTCAATTTCCATTGTGTAGTTTGTACAATGTCCTGTCATTTATAAACAAATGCTTTGTGTCACTCATCAGGTGACTTGATTGGTTTATGTCAAATTACCACTAGTGTTGAAGCCTAGCTGTCAAACTTACTATCTCTACCTCTCCATAATTTTCCATTTTCATTTAAAATATTTTGAAGGTCAGATCCACAAGATTGGAAATAATCTATTGGTCTGTTCAAACTACTCTGCATTCACAATAATCTTAAGACAGTATAGTAATGATTTTCCATGCGGTTCCTTCGTTTTGTGGCTAACCGTTTCTTGTATTCCTAAAGATGCATTTGCCTGGACTTTCAATATTATCTAGTCATTGCACTCTTCTGCAATCACATTTCCTTGCAGATTCCAAGACAATTGTTTGTTCTTTAATCCCTTATCTTTTAATGTCTATAATCTACACATCACACTCCCATTTATGCATTTGGGACATTATTTTGACAGTATTACAAAATTTTCCCTCCATGATATTCCTATCCCATTAGACAGTTAACCTGTGGACCGCAAGGTGGTCGAAGAGGGAAAAAATAAGATAAGGAGGCTTTTTGCAACGCAGGTATCCCGAAACAGCTGTCTAGCCCTATTTGGTCTCACACACGCCTTACTTTTCTCAAAGATAAAGGTTGAAGCAGGTTTAAGTAGGACAACGGAAGCTCAAGACTCCTTCATGCACCAAGCAGTGTCCTTTTTAAGGAGTCTCTCGGAACTGTGATGGGGACAACAGCCAAGGCCTTGGGTCTGGCTTTGCCTTCAACAGGATTTAGGAGGCGGACAGTCCTCCGTTGGGATGGAAGACTGTCTTAGGACAGTAGCCAAGTGCTTCAGCACTGAAAGGGAAACCTCTCATGTTCTAAGTTAACGCAGAAATTATCTCCCTCCTCAAAATGAAGCCCCCTGTTACCAAATTTTTGTTCTCTATATCCTCCTCTTCCTCATTCGCTCCTCTTCAATCCCTTTACAGAATCTAAGCCACACAAGACACCTTCAGGTTTGATATGCTCTGGTATTCAACAGGTTTTCGCACCCTTTCATCCTGAAGTTTCAATAAGTCATAGAATGTTCACGCAACTGACCACCTTTTCTATCGCATACTATTAATGACAATTGGATTTCCTGCCACTGATTTATACGGTTTATTGTTGCATCCTGGGACATGAGCCCTATGGCAGTCAAGTGTCAAAACTAATTTACTGAAATATTTATTGTAGGGAATAAGAGCAGACACCCAAAGGAGTTTTACAGAACCAAAAGAGTTTTATCCGAGTAACTGCATCGTCTCTTATCTCAAACTTTCATTGCAATACAATAATATAAAGAAAAAAACCATGGAATGTGGAAAACAGATTAGCCTGAAGACACCTTTACCAGATGGCTTTCAACCCAAATGGGTCAATAAAATTCTAGAATTGCCTGTCAATACTGAGGACCATAATATTCTTCAGCAAAAACTAAAATGTAGCCCCTCACACACAGGTGAACAAATGCAAAACAAAACTACCCCCATTGTAATATAAACGCTTTTATTGGAAGGTGGTTGTTAAATTAACAAAAAGAAATGAGAGAAGTTTCTGGATCAGGTGGCATATTAATTGGAATATAAAATTTAGGCCAAAGGGAGATTGAACGTAAAGGTGGTTTTACATATTAAACAATCATTAGAAAATAGAAAGATGGAAGAAAGACATGACCACAGGTACAGTGAAAGGAATGAAAGGGTTGTAACTAGGAGGCTGAAAGAACGCTGCGAAGAACAGCAAGCAATGACTACAATTGACAGCATGAAGTGCGCTGCAGACATTGCCCCTATGGGGAAGTAAGTAGATATTTATTCCATACCAACTTATGTACAGATCACAAAGGTTGACACCATGATTGTACAACACAATGTTGGGAAAAAAACCGTTGAAATTTTCAACAACGGCTGATTTTGGAGTCATGACCTCAGGTTGGTACCAACACTGCAGGGTAAACTACAACTTCTTAAGGGATGAAAAGACCCTACAAGGGTGTAGGTCAAGATGGGGTGTGTTATACCAGTCAACACTAGCTTGGACTTGTTGTGAGGTGCAGTACACAAGCCGACTGCCCCAAGAACATGAGTAGATACACTATACCTCTCAATTGCCATCTCTTTTCAATCCTGAAACAAGTATTACTGCATTTTGCAAATTGAATTAATGCATTTTTAAAGATGTTTCTGTCAAGTGGCTTCTTGTTCAGCCAAATTACAGTTATGTGATTGTGGAGAGCTGTACTATTTTGTCAGGCTTTGAAATTCCACAGGTCTGCATCCTTAAGTTTCTGTATTTTAATATTTCAAGCGGCTAAGGTGTACTGGTACATTTTGGGTGATTTCCCAGACCTACCTTTGCCTAATTTCATTTGGTTTTTGTCAATTCTGTTGGTCTGTTCACAGGAAAGCAACAGCATACTCTGTCGACCCGTCTTGTCATAAAAGCAAGTACGGTAAGTCTTTGTTCAGCAGCATGATTCGTTATTCGTGTGTGTTCATTGTTTATCAGTGACATCTTGACTTCTAAGGTTTTATTAAATAAATTTAATGCTTACTCTCGTGTACAGAGGAATTTTATCTTTTGCATAATTAAAGATTTTACAAGAATAGGGTAAAGTACATGATGCAGGTTAGTTCTGTGGTAGGGTTTGGTAAATTAAATTAACCAGCAATTGTAATTAATTTTTTCAACTTCTGTCACTACTTACAGTATTTATATAAGTAAGAATGCCCAGGATTACTAAAATGAAGAGATGATGAAATGCAAAGCCCTTTTGGCATATGTAGAATGCATTCACAGATGCATAATGTTACGTTGAATTCTTGAGCAAATATTATGAGTCAGATGTTAGGTGAAAATGAGATTAAATGTTAGTTCCATGTGTAGATGACAGTGGTACCCATGCAGCCTATAGGGTAATACATGATTATTGCTTCTCGATGCCAGAAGAGTTGGTAAACTCTAGTTTGGTAGAAAACTATAGACAAGTCTGTGATTGGTTTGTATGTAGACTTGAAAGCAAGAGTAATTTACGCATGGCCAGATTTCACAGATGCCTTTTGCATGAATGCCATTCTAAGCAACAATGATGGATGTGTCTGGTTTCGTAAATGCTGGAAAGTCTAGTTCATAGGTGTCATATGCAGTAATCTTTTATTTTATTGTCAGTTAACACGTATGAGGTCCAGAATAATAAATCAGATTTTAAATGATTGGACACTCCAAATCGTTCAGTTACTATCCCAATTCTTATAGGTTTCAACATTATTGCTTTCACTACTGGAAGAGGGCTAGTACTAGGTACTACATATACTATTATATTTTATGGATAGTATAGCCAGATTTGTCACTCGGGGGGGAAAAAGAAGGCATAGCTGTGTATTAACATTTACTGCATCCCATGTTTTTCAAGCCTTTTAAAATTATTTTGTGGTAGGTATTCAATGCAGCAGTATGAATTAGTTAAACTGGACACAAACCAAGACCACATCCAGCAATAAAACAAAAAGCTGTGACATAATTGCCTGCACCACCGGACATGGATGCTTTCAGAAGTGGAAAACAAATGCTCCCATCCCCAAACCATGCATCTTACCTGATGCTGTTTCTAGTTCAATCCAGCAACCCTTCATAATTGAGATAGATTATGACCAAGACCAAATCCAGCAAATAAAACAATAATCTGCAGCATTTGCATCTTCCCTGTAGCTGTTTTTAGTTCAATCCAACCACCCTCCATAATTGTAGATAGATTATAAGTTAGGCCAGAGGCCAAAGACTGAGATGTAAGAGGTTACTCGGCACTGAAACGGTAAAAATGTTGAAAAGTGTGATAGGAGGAGGAAAACCTTGCAGCTGCTTTATAAAATCAACTGTTGGAAGAGGGTGGAAAGTAACATTGATGAAAGACTAACTGATGTAGAGTAAAAGGAAATGAAATGGGCTGCATGAAGGGACCAGATTCTGCAAAGAACCTTAAATACATGCAGCGCACTAAACGAAGTGCACTGAGGGCAGTATCCCCATATGGGGGAAATGCATTTCATATGAATGACAAAAACTCAGTCACCAAAATATGCATCTTCGCTGTTGCTGTTCTTGTTCAATGCAACAAAACCCTTCACATTTCATATTTGCTCAAACTAATGACACAACCAATACACCAACTAGGTGAGGTTGTAGTTGGCGAACAACTGACATACATATACGCACAGCTCAAATCTTTCCAGCAGTTCCAAAGTGGCATAAAGGAAGAATTTAAAATTATACACTTTTGCAGATTGTTAAAATTAAACTTCTTACTATCAACAAAAATTCATTTGTGAAATCACAAATCTCAGAGAACCACCTTTCTCTAAGGTCGAAGACTTTTATAAAGTAGGCCTATATATATATAAGATTAAATTTGAAGACTTGTCAAGCAGGCCTATAAAAGATTAAATTTGAAGACTTGTTAAGCAGGCCTATATAAGATTAAATGAAGACTTTTGTTAAGTGGGCCCATATAGATCAGTACTGAAATTATAACTAGTACAGCATAAAGGGTAGCAATTCTGAAGCCAAAACACTGAATTACTATCTGCCAAATTCATTACAAGAAAGTATTACAAAATCGTTCCAACAATACTTTTAATTTCTTTATTCCAACATGAGTTCCAGATACTGTCACCAGACCAACTAACATTCCTGGGGAACAGATGTACTACCAAGAGCTCCCCACTTAAATTTTTCAACCTATTTCTAACTGTACATAACTGGTTATATCTCTCTTTTCTTGGGTTCCAACTTCCAATATGTAATGAAGATGCAGACCTTGAAATATTAAACTCTTTAGCACTTTCTATATTACAAAATACCCTTACCACCAACAAGGATAAGCTTCCCAGATAAATACTACCCTGATATACACTACCTTTTAGTGTGACATTACTCAAACATCTCTATTAAATAGTAAGCTATAAACAAAGCATCACAAACTATACTTGGAAATTTTCCAAGCTACCAAGAGATGTTTAAATTACAATGTTATTACAGTAAATTATAGAATCTCCAATGCCAGACAGCTGCAATTCAAAAACATTCCCACACTTAGTCATACTGTACTAATTAGTGCCTGAATTTTGCTACATACTGTACTAATTAGTGCCCTGAATTTGACTACATACTGTACTATTTAGTGCCCTGAACTTGACTACAATAACAAGCCAAAGTACTACCACCAATCACAACTATAGTATGAAGAAATCGGAAAGATAGTTACAACTACAGTCTGAGGAAATAGGCAAGATTTAACTAATCTAAGTTACAAGGAAGAATCTTTTATTGTTTTGTGATATTGTACTGTACTAAACTTACTTTAAATTCTAAAATACCTACAAGTGACCAAATTATCTCTTCTATTTCCTTCTATTACAAAGTTATAGTTTAATAACCTAACCTAACCTTGCCAAGTATGCATTATCTAACCTAACTGATAGTTCTACATTCAACAAATTCATAAAAATATAAAATTGTAGTTAACTTTAACAGAAACTAAACTATTTAAAAATGTTTGCATAAAGTTTTCTGTTGTAAATAGCTCATCTCTGCAAAATCTAGATGCAGTTCTAGTACAAAATACCAAGCAATGATCATTACATTTGAAAATAAATAACCGAAATTATTTGCTCAAGGAATTAGGGCAAGAAAGCCCCTCCCAGCCACACACAACGGAAGTCCTCTTGTGGCTTGGGGCGTCAAAATGCATATTTAGCCTAGGAACTTTATAAAAGCCCCAGCGAAACAGATCTGTAGCATTTGAATTAAGGTGCCAAGAACTGGCACTTGGCTGACATGTCAGCTAACTTTTTTTATTTTCATATTACCAACCATAGAAGTGATAGAAAACTGCTTTTTGTGTTACTTCTATGCTGTCAGTGCATGTCAGGAGTTCGGCATAAAAAAAAGGGGCAGTCTCCTGTTTGTCGTCTCAAACACACGACCTGTTGCTTGCAATGCCAGTGTTTGCGAGGAGACCTAAACGCAAGAAAGAAAAGCCAGTTCCTTGACTTCTGGCCCTTGATCAACCTGCAAACTTTCAAAACGCTATCACAGCAAATTTACGACTGAGCTACAACCTGACGCAATAAATCAAGACAAGGGGCTTTGCCCTCATGGCAAAGAATCAAAATTGGTCAAATTCATACTGAAGGCCCTGGCCCCAGCTAGATTTGAAATTACCTGCACAATCTAGCTTATGGAATTTTACATTAGACACCTCAAGGTATTTAAGCTACCAAGGTACAGGGCTCAAAAATCTAAAATCAACAGTGAGCACCACTCCATTAAGATTAGGAGTACCATGGTCCTAAAAATAAGCTTCAAAATGAAAAGGCACTAAAGACTTAGTTAAATGGGTGCCTGCTCAGTGTGGCATTCAAGAAAAATAAAATACGGATGCAGCAACTGAACCAACTATTATGACTCAACAAGTTATTCCAATCAATGATGGAGACATCAGAAAATGGACATATTGAAATAGGATGATCCAGATACCTCAGGAAAATATTACTTTCAGAGTTAATAAAATATGGACACCTGTTAACAATTAATTTTGCGCTATTTAGTACAAACCCTTTGGGGATTACCGGAATAACAAATGAAAGACTTAATACAAACAGATACACTCTCCCAGAAATATTAGTCCTAGATAACCCCCAAAAATGTTTAGGGGTCACTATCTAGAAAAGATCAGACATATGTATACTACCTGATATCAACCCATTAAAACTCAATTATAATTTGTGGAGAAAAAAACTAACCATACACTTTACTACAGGACGTCTACTTCGTCTGACTGACCTAACCTGGTACCTACTTCTGCCACCAACAATCAAGAGGCCTTCGAATTAAGTCAAAAGGCTGACCTAATCCCCCCATTTCATTCAATATATTTCCCTGCTGTTGCAATTTATATAATTAAAATTTAATACAAACAAGCTCTTTCGACAAGCAAGAATTTATAGCTCTTTAGACAAAAAAAGAATTTATTGCTTTATAACAAGTAAGAGTTTATAAGTGGGTTTTAACGCTTGTCAAACTTTAATTAAAGATCTAGCAAAAACAGAAGGCAAAAGAAATTTACTTGCATTTAAAGCTATTGAAATGCACACACAATACAGAAGCATAATCTTGGTTAAGAACTTCAAATTTACAAAATGTGCACTACACAGAATGGAGTAGGCCTACATAGAAATATGAAACAATACCAGGAAAATTAATGATAATATCCAGAGAACTGATAAGCATGGGCTATAGGTCTCTTAAAATTGCCTCCGCACTTTTGATCACACTACAATAATTCTAAACTAAAAAAAATTAAGCGTTAAAAGTAACGTCAATGTAACGACAGTAATAAATATCCCAAGTCTTGGTTAGGCTCAATTTAAGAACCTAACCTAACTGTTCCGAACCTTAGGCCTACTTACGATTTGATTGCTATTATACCTTGCTAGCATGGTTTTTAAAAAGTTCCAACATACTCTATAAGAAAGCATTTCATACAATACCCCTAATCGATTCCAATAGGCCTACGAAGGCATATATAACCGACAACTTAGGCCATCACACAAAATTAATCATAGCCTAGGCTACAGAAGGCCTCGCAAAAAAAAAATTAAAATGAAATCTGTTATGACAAATTCTATATATCCTAGTCTACAATGCTTGTCCAAGACAGGCCAAGGCCTAGACTAAATTTTAAAAAAAATAATAAAGCCTAAGCCTAAAGGCTAATAAGGATACTTTTAAAAAAATGTAAATTAATGAATGATTGATGACCCAAATCAAGATAAATTGAACAATCCCATATAGGGCCCTGTTTTAGGTCCAAAATTCATCAAAAAACCGGCTTAGGCTAGCGTCGACGAACGCGTAGGCCTACCGAAAATGTTAATTCTAAGCCTATGGAGTTTTAATAGGCTTTAAGGGTCGTAGGTTAGCCAGGGAGGGGTTAATAATAAATTTTGGGGTAAATTTGATAAATTTAAGGGTGAATTGATTCCATGACTTCTGTCGTCATTTGGGGCCGAAAACCAAAGCGTGAAAAGCCGTAGGCCTACGTGACAACGTATATACGCGAATGTCCATTTAAATCTGCGTATTTCGGCTTTTAATCTCAAAATAATTGGAAAATTGTTAGGTCTACGGGCGAATTGGGGCTTAAAAGACCGATTCGAATCCACCATAGGCCTCGAAATTCCATCGGCTTCAACGTTTGGGACCGAATCTGGCGGCTTTTAGGAAAAAAAAAAAGGCGTAAGCGGCTCGTAGGCCTACGCACGGGACCTGCGTCTATGGGAATGAAACGGCAGCGAATTATACGACGGGAATGACGTCGAGAATCATTCCCGGAACGTCATGGGATTGCCAGGGGGATTAGAAAGGGGTCACAGGAGGTCAAGAAGGGGTCAAATTTGCCAAAAAATCCTGCTGGAATAGGCATGCCATAGGCCTGGAACGTCCGTGGGGGCATTTCAGTCGGAATGTCGGCGATTCCAGGAACGTCAGGTGGTCATAGAGGGGCACGGGAATGGCTTGAGAGGTCAGAGAGGTCGGGTTAGAGGTCAGGGAGGTCAGGAAGGCCTCTTGAGAGGTCGGAAACACACGTGGATGTCAAAGAGGAAATGCCATCGTGACAGACTTGGACGAAAAAAAAGTTTCCAGTTTTCGTTCGATTTCCGCCCTTTCCGGGGGTCAAATCGCCCGGGGGCTGCTTCGAAAAAGTGCAGGGATGAATCCTCCACCGGCCGGAACACCTGCCACGCCCGCGGGACCGAAGGGCACGGCTTAAAATGGGTGTAATAAGAGACGTCACCCCTGATCTAGTAAAAGATGGAGGCGGTGATGTATACATAGGTACCCCAAATCAAGACATAAAATAGACTTTTTCCAAACAGACCTTGGCTAATTCAGACGAAGATCTCTTTCCTGTGCTGAGGGCTTGAGACGCGCATTCCCTCTCACTCTCCCTCCCGTGGGTCCAGGTCGACTTTCCTTAGAGCGGGTGGGCGCGAGCTTCAAGAGATTTCGGGACCGCCCATGACGGTACACTCCTCCTCAATCGACGGCTGCGGCACAACTGGAGAAGTGTGCGTCTTGGGCCCATTGGATATAGGCGAGAAATCTTCGTTCGTTCCGCTGTCCATCGGTCGGTTTCTTTGCGTTTCGTTCCGTTTTGATCTGTTTTAACCACTTTCTAAGCGAGATACCCGGCTTGTAGATGCCGGATTGAAATCTAATTTAACGTTAAAATTAACATATTATACATTACTTTCACCTAAATAGCTTCATCAGCTGCAAAACGATCGTTAAAATTAACAATCTTGGACGATAATTCAAGTTTTATCGTCGGCTGTTTCTCCGTTCATCGTTCAATTTCTATCCGTTTCGTCCAAATTAGATCGATATTACATATATTTCATACGACTTGCTGATACTCCAGACGCCCAGTTAGTATATTATTTAACATAAATATTAACCTTTTACTTATTAATTTAACATAAATATCTTCATCTACCACTGAACGACCGTAAAAATTAACAATCCTTAACGATCATTAAGGTAATTTCCATGAAACAGGCATTACTTATTTGTGGGCGGGGCTTCCAGAAGTCACGTGCACACACGCGACCAATCACATTCGTGATTCACGAAAACAAACTAACCAGCAGCAATGACCTGACCCCGAGGTCATATCTGGAAGAGGGGTTTTGACCACCTCGAAATACCTTAATGACCCCAGGCGAAAGACAGAAATGCAATGGGCGTAATTAACGCCCAAGCTGCACTATGCCCCGGGCCATCGGACGCTCCTGATTGGTTGACACCGAGTGACGTCATCGGGGCGAATTAACGTGGTAGTGATGTGAATGCCATCAAAATCCAATATGGGGGGGGGGGGGGGGTGGGGGGGGGGGGGCAAGCCCCACTTGCCCCCTTCTTCAAACATCCTAACAAAAACTTAAAATCTCCTGACGGGGGTAAAGGTGGGGTCAAAGTGCTACTTAAATGATAAGTGGGCAGTTAGGGGGCGGGGCTTGTTGCAAGGGGTGGGGGAATGGGGGGTTGTAGGTTGATTTAATATGAGTCTAGATCTTGCAACATGGTGGACGCATCAAAGGACCCAATTTTGGGGAATTTGGACCCCCATTGTGCCTTAATTTCGGAAGATTTGGGGGGTTTTGGGGTCATTGGTGGTTAATGTAAAATTGGACCTGGTTCATTTATTGTTATAAACTGAATAAATGTTCATAAATGATAAAAAATATTTGGTAAAATTATGATTTTTTTGGTTCACTGTTATTTAATTTTATTATTTTATATTAATATTAATAATAATAACAATTATCTTGAGAGAGAGAGAGAGAGAGAGAGAGAGAGAGAGAGAGAGAGAGAGAGAGAGAGAGAGCATGTCAAATTTTAAATAATACAAGGAGGTTTCCAGCACCTGTTTTAGAGGGTTATTTTTTTTTTGGGGGGGTGCCCCCCACCCCCATCGCCGCACTTTTTGACACATTGGTAAATGAGGGATGTGACAGGCGACAGATGACTAGGATATTCAAGTTCTGAGAGAGAGAGAGAGAGAAAATGCTTCCTTCACGGGGATAAACCCTGAGAGAGAGAGAGAGAGAGAGAGAGAGAGAGAGAGAGAGAGAGAGAGTGCGCATGCTTTCTTGAAGGCGATAAACCAATGAGAGAGAGAGAGGAAGAGAGAGAAAGATTTTCTTGAAGAAGATAAGCCCTTAAGAGAGAGAGAGAGAGAGAGAGAGAGAGAGAGAGAGAGAGAGAGAGAGAGAAAGAAAAAGGAAGGAGGGAAGAGAGAGAGAGAGAGAGAGAGAGAGAGAGAGAGAGAGAGAGAGGCAGGCAGGCGAGGGTTCCCCCCAAAACAGGAAAAGGCCTGTCCCGAAATGCACTCTGAAAGTAGGGCGTCGTATAGGCCTATACTACCTACACCACCACCTCTCTCTCTCTCTCTCTCTCTCTCTCTCCAACTTTCTCACACAGCTCCCACGGTCTTTTCCGTAGCTGTTCATATCGAGAAACAGCTGTTTAACAGCATTGCTGTGAATAGACCTATAGCATAAATACAGTATTTTTACTTATGAAAGGAAATTCTTTATAACAGCTGTTAACAGCATTTAATTGAAGCTGTTTGTCATATACTCTGTAACAGCTGTTAACAGCTATATAACAGCACTGGGTGAGCGCTGGTTATTATTATTATTATTATTATTATTATTATTATA
>NC_087222.1:26054505-26072005 GCF_015104395.2 Macrobrachium nipponense
CTGATGCAAACAAAGAATCACATTTCAAGAAATGAAAACTATTTCAATAGACCCCATGAAGCTAATATGATTACCATAACATGAAAATTGGCAACGTATAATATCTGTACAAGCCACACCACAGTGATCTTAGAAAAGTAAACGCACTATAGAATCCGACACACCTGGAAGATGAGTAACCTTCCCAAACAAGCAAAAACATGGGTACAATTAAAAGTTTAAGACAATCTCCTCAGACACAAGGACAAGACAATTAAAGGATTATCATAGGTGACAGCTATTCAGAACTTTGGTAAACAAAAACATATTCACAATACATATTAAACATACATATATAACGAAGTTACCTCTAAAGCAACTAATTTTTATTTAAGTCTGTAATTATATCTTTGAGGTCATTCTTAAACATGTTACAAATACAAGGGTCTAAATGAAACAGGCCACGACTAATATTGAAATAACAATGAGAAGTAAGTTGTATTAAAGCAGATTCTAAAAGATTTCGTGATAAGACATCTTTTGACCTTGCAATTACTGAACTACCAATCCAATTTATTCGGTGGTTGTTTTCACTTAAATGAATGAATATTGCATTAGATGTTTGCCCAGTTTTGACAGAATATTTATGCTGGCTTAACCTTACTTCTAAGCCCTTGCTCGACTGTCCGAGATAAAATGAGGGACAATCCATACATGAAATTTTATATATTATGTTGTTGCTTTCTCTGGAGCCATTTTTTATTAACATTCCTTTTAGTGTGTTATTATAGGAAAAAACAAGGTTGACCTTAAAGGCTTTTAGCAATGATTTAATGGATTAAAACCATTAATTCACACTAAAAGGAATGTTGTTAAAAATGGTCCCAGAGAAAGCAACAACATAATATATAAAATTCCATGTATGGATTGTCCCTCATTTTATCTCGGACAGTCGAGAAAGGGCTTAGAAGTAAGGTTAAGCCAGCATAAATATTCTGCCAAAACTGGGCAAACATCTAATGCAATATTCATTCATTTAAGTGAAAACAACCACCGAATAAATTGGATTGGTAGTTCAGTAATTGCAAGGTCAAAAGATGTCTTATCACGAAATCTTTTAGAATCTGCTTTAATACAACTTACTTCTCATTGTTATTTCAATATTAGTCGTGGCCTGTTTCATTTAGACCCTTGTATTTGTAACATGTTTAAGAATGACCTCAAAGATATAATTACAGACTTAAATAAAAATTAGTTGCTTTAGAGGTAACTTCGTTATATATGTATGTTTAATATGTATTGTGAATATGTTTTTGTTTACCAAAGTTCTGAATAGCTGTCACCTATGATAATCCTTTAATTGTCTTGTCCTTGTGTCTGAGGAGATTGTCTTAAACTTTTAATTGTACCCATGTTTTTACTTGTTTGGGAAGGTTACTCATCTTCCAGGTGTGTCGGATTCTAGGTACTAATCTCTTTATAATCCCTATCTGTCAGTAATACGACCTTTCGTGTATTGTCCTTTCCTCATGTAAGTCAGTTCATCTGCTTAGTAAAGACGTTTGAACCTCGAAAGATCTCGCGGATACTCCGTTGTTTATTTTCCCGTTCGTGCATATACCTTTATATATATATATATATATATATATATATATATATATATATATATATATATATATATTTATACAGGCAGTCCCTGGGTTAGGACGGGGTTCCGTTCTTGAGACGAGTTGTAACCCGAAATGTTGTAAGCCGGAACCTCATAAAAAATCCCAAGAAAACCTTACTTGTGATTCTTTGTGCATTAAAAACTATGTAAACTGCATTCTTATTGCATTTTGCATCAAGAAAACCTTCATGTATTGATTATTTTACATTTCTGGTGTCATATTTCTTCTGCCAGATCAGCTTAGTAGGCGTCGTAAACCTGGAAATAATTTCTGATAATATAATTGAAAAGCACCTTAACCTCGGAATGTCGTAAACCAAAGCCGTCATAACCCGGGGACTGACTGTATATATATATATATATATATATATTATATATATATCTATATATAATATATATATATATATAGATCTATAGATCTATAGATCTATAGATCTATATATATATATATATATATATATATATATATATATATATATATATATATATATATATGTGTGTGTATATATTTATCGATATATATATTTATATTTTTCTTTTTTCTTTTCATTAAAATAATTGGGAAAATTTGTGTAAAATTCATGATATTAAATTGTATATGTTCCCGTGTTTTTTCAAAATGTACTGTTTTTCCGGAAGAATAACTTGTTTACTGCGTGTATCCTTCAAGGTGTGGCTATCCTCAGGCGGCTTCTCCTTTCTGTAGAGTGAAAATCGCCCTTATTGCTAATCTTGTAGTGTCAGTTTGGATATTAAACCTTCTTTTGACTATGTTGTTCTTTGTAAAATCAGTTTGCCTCCAGTAAAGGGTCCGAACAGGACCGAAAGTACTCAGCTATCTCGCTTTTTCATTTTTTCCTTCGTGGCAAAAAATATGTTTATTTATATATATATATAAATATATAATATATATATATATATATATATATATATATATATATATATATATATATATATATATGTCTATATTATATACTCTATTATAATTGGTGGTTTATGATTATATATATATATATCAGTCTTATAAATAATATATATAATATATAATATATATAATTATATATATATATGTAGATATATGTATGCATATATATATATATTATAGATATATTATATATATATATATATATATTATATATATATATATATATATAATATATAAAGTATGTATATATATTATATATATATAGATAATATATATATATATATATATATATATATATATATATATATATAGATATATATATATATATGTATATATAGATATATATATATATATATATATATATATATATATATATATATAATATATATATATACAGCTATATATATAGATATATATATATATATATATATATATGTATATATATAGATATATATATGTAATATTAATAATTATATATATATATATATATATTATAATATATATAGATATATATAAACACATATATAAATATAGATATATAATATAGACAATATATATATATATATATATATATATATATATATATATATATATATATATTTATATATATATAAATAAAAAAAATTTTGCCACGAAGGAAAAAATGAAAATATATATATATATATATCTATATATATATATATATATATATATATATATATATATATATATAAATACCATATATATATATATATATATATATATATATATATATATATATATATATATATATGTATATATATATATATATATATATATAATATATATATATATATATATATATATATATATATATATATATATATATATATTTATATATATAATAACTTAACTTAATTTGTGACAATATATTCAGTTATTTTATGGTAATGGGCTTTTGGCCAGCCGACCCAGACTGGGTATTATATTTTTACGTCACTTAATCAAACGCAGGACACAATGACCTGGCTATTGAGTGGAGGTTGGTCGGATATCTTTGTAGTGTATATTTGTAAGCTTGGGTAGTCAGCCAGGGTATTATAATCTTACTTAACCTAACCTGGGATGCAGTGACCTATCCATTGAGTAGAGGGTGGTACCCCTTGCTGTAAAATTGGGTTGAGCAACGGTTAGGTTCCTTTGTTGAGGATCCCAGGCTGCATATTTCACCGGCAGAATCTTTGAACCGTACACTTATATGTTTCAGTGTTCTGTATATACACATTTCCAGGAGCCATCTTGCCTTGCTTTCCACCATTAAAAGAAGGTCATGTGGTTTTGGACAGTCACTACCCTCTTACTTTGTAAATAATGAACTTATAGTTTGGTTACTGGTTGTTGATGAACACCTATATTTGTCTCATGTTTTCCTTTCATACTTACTGATGTATTCACATTAGATTATGTGCTGTTATATACTAACAGAACTCTCTGTATACCATTAGTTTTTCATTATATTCATTGTTTGCCCTGGTACCTGGTCAGACCCATTCTCAAGATCCACAGTACATACAATGAATAATTTATTTCATTTGATATATTTGCGTA
Source organism: Macrobrachium nipponense (assembly GCF_015104395.2). Lineage (NCBI taxonomy): Eukaryota > Metazoa > Arthropoda > Malacostraca > Decapoda > Palaemonidae > Macrobrachium > Macrobrachium nipponense. The sequence continues at coordinate 26,058,645 of NC_087222.1, forward strand.
TCTATAGTTGATTGTTGTGAATTTTCTCTGCCTTTCAGTTTCATGGCAGATAAGTATTCCTGTACCAAAAATGCTGTTGTGTATATGCAGCTTAGTAACTTATTATTATTTATGAATAAGTTAAGTTTTTGAAAAGGAGACTAACTACTTACAGGAAATAAATCTGTCAGACTTTCCAGTAAAGAAATGTCTTTGTAATAGGTTCTTTAGTGCCAATTTTCCAAAAATGGAAGTTTTAAGTTTTGAAATGTAGAAATCTTTTAACTTGGAACTGGTCAGTTTCATGAAATGGTCTCCCCTAGGATATGCAATTGGAACTACAGAACGAAAGCGAAGATGCATTATACTATCCTAATACAGTTCTAATTGTATTTTAATAATTTACGTACATTTCAATTTATTTACTGATTACTTTGGGAATTTATCTGATTTTCTAATAACTGATCTCTTCTGTCCACATTTTCACTACCTTCTGTTACTTCTTTCAAATGAATACCACATTCTTCATAAGCTAGATTTTCAAGTCAGTGGCTCCTTTGGTGGGTTTGGTCCATATGAATAGGGTTTATCTTCTCAATTATCAATAATAATAGTGTCCATTCTGTGTCCTTAAAGAAACAATTTTGAAATGACCTGACTTGTCAGTAGTAGATGGCACATAGTGGATTGACTGAGGAACAGAATGGGAATTGAACGTAAAATTCAGGTCATTCAGTGTAGAAAGGGAAACTTAAAAAAAAACAAGGTTTATTGAAAGGTGTACCGGGAGAGGTTTATCGAAAGGTGTACCAGGAGGAAAAAAGACCCTTTTGCAGTTGCACTATGTAACAATTGTTAGGACTGGGTTGAGGAAAGTAAGATGGAGAGAATATGAAAGCAGGTACGTTGCAAGGAACCTCAAGTAAAGCTTATACAGTGCATCGCGCTAGGTGCACTGACAGCGGTGTAACACTGACAGCGGTGTAATACTTTTCTACGGGATCGATTGAGTGTGTTGTCAAGACTTATTTTTATCTATTTTTATTTTTTAAGGCCCAATCTTGTTGCAGTTTTCAGGACTTCCCTCTCTTCTTCTCTGTTTCCGTCAGTCTTATAAGTCACGACCATTAATTTGCTGCTTGGGATTGGGGACAAACCTTTGTCATTTCCTTCAGATCACGGCTTAGATTAGGGCGTGACGTTGCCAGCCCCTTTGGCCTCCAGATTAACTAGATTATTTATTGTAGAACACAGAACTTTTTGGTAAGGGAGTGTAAAGTTTCAGTTAGAACCTGATGGTGTCTCGGGTCCTTATTCTTCGATTTCGGTAGGTGCTGAGTACTATACTACACACACACATGTATACGTACACCCACGACCCTTAGGAACGCCCTTATCAGTCTCTCCCTCGTACCAGCAGGAGGCTGGTCGCAGGCAGGACGCTTACAAACGACCTTGGCTCAGGAATCCCGTAGGAAGAGGAGTCCCATGTAAGAATCTTCTGACCAGGATGTGTCCTTGATCTCCTATCTGGGGCTAGTACATCCTGGTGGTGGAGGCCCATTTCTGCCCCCTTGGGAGATAAGGACTTGTGGGAACGGGGACTCATTGGGCCTATAGAGATCCTATGCCAAGATAGGATATTGGGAACATCATTATATATATGTGTATATAAATATATATGTACGAGTTTTTGTTAGCGCGGGATCGAACCCAGGTCTTTCAAGTGAGTAAGGCTAGTACCGGGCGTTAGCATTTCGTCCGTACAGACCTCGAAGGAAGTTGGGATGCGATTACGGTGTGCCGTACCGTATGCTTTTATTTTTGTGATATATATATATTTTGCATATGAAAACTCTCTCTCTCTCTCTCTCTCTCTCTCTCTCTCTCTGTCTCAATATTTGTCATATCACCAGCATTGCTCTCTCTCTCTCTCTCTCTCTCTCTGTATGTCTGTCTGTCTCTCTCTCTCTCTCTCTCTCTCACATACACAGTATTTGTCATACCACCTGCATTGTTGTTTGTCTCTCTCTCTCTCTCTCTCTCTCTCTCTCTTTCATAGTATTTGTCATATCACCTGCATTGTTTTGTCTCTCTCTCTCTCTCTCTCTCTCTCATAGTATTTGTCATACCACCTGCATTGTTGTTTGTCCTCTCTCTCTCTCTCTCATTCATAGTATTTGTCATATCACCTGTGTTGTTCTCTCTCTCTCTCTCTCTCATTCATAGTATTTGTCATATCACCTGTATTGTTTTGTGTCCTCTCTCTCTCTCTCTCTCTCACCCTAGATATATTTTTTGGAAGCAAACACCAAGTATATGAACCTTCGTAATAATTATTCATATAAAACGTATTAACAATGAACTTTGGGATAACTATCCTCCATTATATGTAAATGAGACATTAAATTTGTAATAATAATGATAACAATGATGATAATAGTAATAATAATGCATCCATTCACCCACTGACATATAGTACTATGGTACTACTCGGGAGATGTTTACGAGTTTGGCTACTCTCTCTCTCTCTCTCTCCTTCCCCCAGCCATCTGATGGTAGAAGTGGGCCATCTCCCTTCCCCCCCTCCCAACCCCATCCCTATATCCATCCCGTACTCGATCAGCCCACCTACGATAATCCCCCATCCCTCCCCCTCCCCGTTCCTTATCCCCGCACCGGAGCGTAGCCAAAATGGCCGCTCTGTTGTGCCCCAGCCATTTTTTGAGAACCACGTTGCGTCCATAGATATCTTATGTATATAGGTGTCTATTTATGTCTATGTTTATGTATATAGGTATACGTCTATCGTTCTGTCGTTGTATGTCTGTGTATGTGCAGATATGAGGGCCAATGGCTGCGGTTTTTAACGAGTTTGGTTCCATAGTACTATGTTTGTGATTGGTACTATGGTTCTGATGCTACGGGAATTATTAAGATAATAATGATAATAATAATAATCATAATAATACCATTACATGTTAATTATACATCGAACAGACCAATTAGGATGATTTGAAATATATAATTCCCTTTCCCTGCAGTAGCGTCGTATGGTTCGGTTTGTAAACCGTTCACAAAGTTAAACCACGGCTTCTCTCATTTATATTTTAATTAATTAATTAATTAATGCAATTACGGCTTCTATGGAAAAGTCTTCCATTTTTCTACCATGAATCCAAAATGGAATTTCGTAGTTTGTTAAGTGACTCGATATTAGATAGTTAATAGTTTTATGGTACTAGTACTACTGTTTCAACTATATCGGTTTTAACTATTTTTTTCTTTTCTAGAGAGACTATTCCTCCTGACGTATATTTTATGGTAATTACGGCTATAGAATAGTAATGGTATTCGTCCTGATGTATATTTTACGGTAATTAGGTCTACAGGATAGTTATGGTATAATTAGTTTGCATTTTACGGTTAAATTTTCAGGATAGTAATAATGGTAGCGTTTGAATTAGGCCTAATACAATTATATTGTTATTATTATGATTATAATACTGCTTTTAACTGCTATTAAAGTTTAAAGGTTTATAATGTTTATAATAATAATTCTTCATGGTAAGCCTATAGGCCTACGTAAGCTGCATAATTCTTTTCTTTTAGTATAATTGTTCTTTACAATAACTCGGTAGGCCCCGATAGGCTGTTATAGTATGAATATATTTGTAAAACCAGTTTTAAATAGGCCTCTGGGTCTTGATAGTCTTAATTCGTAGTATATAAGTAATTATTTTTTTAAATAGGCCTATAAATGCATTGCTTCGCTGGTGATTTCTCACCGGTACGTATAATTGTCCTATGAAATAGGCTGGTAAATCTTTTAACGCTTCTATAAATTGGTGTTCGATGTAGGAATAATTCGTAACATTTATAATTAAGTTGTTAAAAATAGGCCGTTGGTTTGTATGAAGAGACGCCACCAAAGTCCGCCATATTGGAAACTGAGTTTCGTCTGACCTTCGGAAACCTTTTTGAGACGAATTACAAAAGGAAAAGGAAATTTTTTTCTAGAGAGAGAGAGAGAGAGAGAGTCTTTCCGTGACGGCGTGCCATAAAAAGTGATTATTGGCGGGGTAGGCCTATCGGTGGCTGAGGAGACATGGTAGTAGGTAGGTCTAAGCAGAAGGACTTTCTCCTGGAAGCCGAAGGAGCAGTCGCCATTATCCTTTTTATTTTATTTTTAAAATAATTTATCCCTCCATTTATATGGAATATAATTAAGTATGGGGTTTCATTACGCATCTGCGAACGGCTGGGGCGTAACGTTGGTACGCCATAATGTACCGCCGATCAAAAATTTTGGGCGAAACGAGAGAAAGAGACCTCGTGGTACAATGCAGTTGTTTGTACGCCGTGCCCGGCGCTGCGTTCGGACGCGTCGCTCGAAACTGCATTCATTTATTATCATCTCAATTATTAACATCAAAGTCGACCTGACTGCATTGACGTCGTGTATGAATACTTGCATTTGCAGCGTGGATTACCCGACATGTAGGTAAAATAAGCGTTCTATTAACTAAATATCCAAACTGCATAGCAATGCATCTCGCTCAAGGAATCGGACGACGTACAAAAGCTCGCATGATGGACATGACGTGTTGCTGTCTCGGTGGGCAGGAAATTTACGTGTTTAATATATATATATAAGAATTATGATATTTATGACATTCAGTCGTTTTAGAATTATTAAAATAAATAAATTTATGTCTTAAATCTGTTAAACAATTACAGATTTGTGTCTTTAAATTTATTAATTTAATGGATTTTTGTAGTTGGCTTATTTTTTTCGTCGTACGAAGTGGCAATGTTAAAACCACATTCACTGGGGGTCTCTCTCTCTCTCTCTCTCTCTCTCTCTCTCTCTCTCTCTCTCTGAGAGAATTGTATATTGTAAAACTAATAACCAACTCGCACCAACATTTAAATATACGTTAGAAATATACGTTAAAAATCATGCAAAGATGGCTAACTCCTCTGTAGTCCTATAATATACACCTCATAATACACCTGTGTAATGAAGCCGGTGTATTTCCTATCATATACCCTTTATATATATTTTTGACAGGTGTATATTTGGGAATAGTGTATTTGTATGTATGTTTAGAATGGGGTTACAGTGCATGGGTGTATTCCGTGTTGAGGTGACTTGGTAATATTAATGAGGTTATATGTGAAGATTTTATAGGAAATATGTATCATATTTGTATATATGCACATTATATACGTTATATATATTTATATACATACATACATATTATAAGTATACATACACAGACACGTACACAGCTGCACACACGATCACAAATGAACATATGCTAGACCTTACTCGTGTAACCTTTTCAATTAAAATACTTTTTTTTTCCTTTGGAAATATAATATATGTATATTTATACATTATATACATATATTTGTAATTTATACATATGCGTAGGTATACATACACAGACACACGTACACAGCTACACACAACTACAAATGAACCAAACTCTAGACCTATACTCGAGTATAACAGTTTCAATTAAAACACTTTTTGGGGGAAAAACTCCCAAATACTTTTTAATTTTTTCATAATTTTCTTTACTCTCTCTCTCTCTCTCTCTCTCTCTCTCTCTCTCTCTTATCTCGGTGACTATCTCTCGCCCCGAAGTGCTTTCTCTCCGAGAAAATGAACTTTCTGGTCGACGGTTTATGGTTGTTTTCGGTTGTCCTGAGATTCTCAAGGTTTTTATTTTTTTTTTTTGTTTTTTTAGGCCTATTTTGCCTTCTTGAAGCCAATCTGGCTTTGTTGGGATGTAGGCCTATTGTTCAAATATCTAAATATTGATTGATTACTGTTTTTATTTTTTATATTTTCAGGACTAAATTATTTAACCTTGAAGCCAATCTGACTTTGTTGGGATGTAGGCCTATTGTTAAATTATATAAATATTGATTGATTGCTGTTTTTTAAAATATTTTTAGGGCTATTTTGCCTTCTAGAAGCCAATCTGGCTTTGTTGGGATATAGGCCTATTGCTCATATCTAAATATTGATTTGATTACTGTTTTTATATTTATATTTTAGCTCTATTTTGTCTTCGTGAAGCCAATCGATCTTGTTGGGATGCAGGCCTATGTTAAAAAATAACTCATTTTTTTTAGCTGTTTTCAAGCAATAGTAATCTAATTATCATAATAATGATTTAGCATTTCTTTAGGCCCTAAAATATACTGCATCTGATAGGCCTAGTTAAGATTTAAAATTGGTCCATACAATTGTATATAGGCATATATTAAATTAACTTTTACGTAATTCCTTTATGATTGGGTGGGCATTGCCTTAGGTCCAAGTACTGTACTGTATGCAAATAGGCCTATATAAGATTTAAATAATGCTATATACAATTGTATATTCACACGCTAGGCCTATATTGAACTTTCGTTTTGTAATTTTGCCTATAATCAATTTTTTTTTGTCTGATTCTTAAGTCATTCTTTGATTTTTTTAATGTATTTAGGGAGAGAGAGAGAGAGAGAGAGAGAGAGAGAGAGAGAGAGAGAGAGAGAGAGAGAGAGAGGTATGTTAGCCATGTTTCTCACTTGTAGAGTAATTTTAGAAATTGTTTTTTTTTTCTCGAAATTTTATAGTGATTACAGAAACTGTCAGAAGAAACGTGTGATATATATAGACCTACTTTAGAAGTATTGTAGATCATAGATTTCTGACTTAATGCCAAACATATCGTCCTACATTGTAGACATTTTTCGATGCATAAGGCTACTCGGAATTGCTATAGGAGTACTTAAATGAACAGGCAACATATAGGCCTACTTTAGAAGTCTGTATACCATAATTTTGTGGTAAATTTCCAATGCATTTCCCTGCATTGAAGACGCCCTTCAAGATATAGGCCTAAGCCTACTGGTGGACTATTATATATAGGCCTATCTTCGTATGCGACGAGGAGGAGGAGAACGAACATGGCCTTAAGAAAAAAAAAAAAGAGGGGGAAGGGTATGGGGTATTGTGGAATGGGGAGCGCTGGGGTTTGGGTACTTTTGGGCAGGAGAACGAGATAGATGATCACTTATCTATACGAGTCTGGCTTGGATATAGGAATGCGCATTACTGGGGAGAGAGAGAGAGAGAGAGAAAGAGAGAGAGAGAGAGAGAGAGAGAGAGAGTTCCTACATCTTTCATTATTATTATTGTTATTATTATTATTATTATTATTATTGTTGTTGTTCAAGAAACTCCTGTACGCCAATTATTTCTGGGGAACTGGCCATATATACACACCCCTTGATTGACAGGCCATCTGTGCGTTCAGCGTGGGTGGGTGTTTGTTGTACGAGAGAGAGAGAGAGAGAAGAGAGAGAGAGAGAGAGAGAGAGAGAGAGAGAGAGAGACTGCAGATGGACATTGTACCCAGGGCAAAATAAGATTATGAACTCCCTGGCGAGGGTGAAGTTTACCCTCCCTGAAACCCTGGGATTGTAGGGGGTGAGGGGATCCTTGGATTGGTGGGGTGGGGGTGATCCTATCCTCCACCCCTTACCGGAATAATGCCCATATACCCCTGTAGTAATGCCCAATCCCTCCTCAGTCTACCTATACCACTCCAGAAATGCCCATTTTATTAACCCTTTATACACACGTGTATATACAACGCCATCTTGAATTGACAATTCAAGATGCCGCTCTCATGAGAGAGAGAGAGAGAGAGAGAGAGGGGGGGGGGGAAGGGGAAAGTTGTTTTCGACATCGCACCCTCTCGTGACCTCGCTTTTGGGGGGGGGGGGGGGAAGGGTTTAGGGGGGAGGGTGGATATAAGGTAATCCTTTTGACCCTATACGTTCAAGCATATAGGCCTAACCTCATAGGCCAGTATTGATTATCTCTCCCCCGTGGGTCCCAATGAGGCCTGTGGATTGCTTCTGGTGACGTGCGTATAATGAAGGACTTGATTCAGTATAACCTACAACAGCTGTAGTGATCGATATATTATTACGAGATGGTTGTATAGATGCGAAATGGTATGTATATGTATCCAGTAAAATGGTTTTAGAAATGGAATTACTACAACCACGAACAGGTTGTATAGATATTCGAACACGTAGGATCTACCAGAGTGGTTGTAGATACGGAATTACAACCACGAGCGGTTGTATATAGATATATTCGAACACGTAGGATCTACCAGAGTGGTTGTAGACGCGGAATTATTACAACCACGATCGGGTTGTGTAGATAATCAAACACGTAAGATCTACCAGAGTGGTTGTAGAATCGGAATTATTACAACCACGAACGGTTATAAATAAGTTATATATGTTGACTGAAAGAAATGGTTGTAGATATGAAATTAACACAACCACGAAACGTTGTAGATATGAAATTATAAAATACAATCTAACAAAATGGTTTTAGATATGAATTTATAATATTCCAACAAAATGGTTGTAGACATGAAATTAAAACAGCCACGAACGGTTATAGATATGAAATCATCAATTAAAAGCTAACAAAATGGTTGTAGAACGACCTTATTTATTCCAACAAAATGGTTGTAGATGCGAACTTATATAATATTGTAGATATGAAATCATAAATGTAGGACTTCTGTACAACCTCTCCTGATGACCTACAACAGTTGTAGGGTTGTGTACGGACGGGGGGGGGGGGGGGGGTAGGGGGGGGGTGGCGTGGTTGTTAGTTTATAACCCAACCGGGCAGCAGCTGACACCGAGTAGCTCTGCCCCGCGGTTGTAAACAGGGTATTAGCATACCCTTGGTTCGCAAGCAATAACAATAACAGCTGGGTAGAAGAAAGTTCTTTGCTTGTTTTTATTTATTTATTTATTTTTCTTTGTTAAGTTTTGATGATAATAATAATAATAATAATAAAATAATAATAATAATAATAATAATAATAATAATAATAATAATAATATCTTTATTATTATTATTATTATTATTATTATTTATTATTATTTATTATTATTTATTATTTTATTAATTAAATTATTATTAATTATTACTATAATTAACAGATAGAAGGGTGTTGAATTTTATCAAGTAATATTCTATCGAGAGAGAGAGAGAGAGAGAGAGAGAGAGAGAGACCTATGTTTGTGTGTAGTATATATTATTATTATAATATTTAGATATTTGACGACAATCTTCTCTTAAAATTTATTTTTACATAATATAAAATCATTTCCATTTTGGCTAGACTTTGACGTGGTAATGATAAAGATTTTTATATATTTTATTTTGGCTCGATCTTGCGTCTTGCAAATGAGAGAGAGACACCAATTAAAGAATTATTAAAAAATACCGTATTATAATGACCAATTTTTAACAAATTTCCTGAACTCTTTAAAAACGTCGCTTAGCCAAGTCAACCTTTAGGGTAGTGATGTGTGACTGGGGTTGAATTCGCTGTACTAATATTCGTCACTTACAGGAATTAACTTTTGATTAAAGATGCATAATTGGGTACGATTTCATTGGTGTTAGGTTAAGATATTGTGTTTTTTATTCAGGTACAATATTATATATATATATATATATATATATATATATATATATATAGTTATAATATATAGGTATGTATGTTATATTTACATACAATTAATTTACAACGAAAATGGACGAATATTTGGGGTACTATAGTGTCCATGCCGACCCGCCCCCCCCCCCCCCCCCCCCCCCCCTCTCTCTCTCTCTCTCTCTCTCTCTCTCTCTCTCTCTCATATATATATATATATATAATTTATGAAGGCCTATATAATTTATTTAATCTCAGATATAACCATTATATAAATATAAAAAGTATGACTAACTTAAAATATACAATAAAGTAACACTGAATCATAAATGTTGGAGTGAACACACTTATATATCATCGCCTCGAACCAGTTAAGTGTACTTATATATAAAATGTCAAACCAATAATCATAATAATAATAATAATAAGTTGGAGCCGATCAGCTGATTATGACAGCTCGCAGCCGCGTTCAACAGGCACCTAATTCGACAGGTGGGAAACGGCCAGGGTCGCGTTCTCCACGGCGTCGTAGTAGCACTGGTTCACGATCTTGACCCCTGCCACGTAGACGGTCTCCGGGTAGCAGTTTTCCGTCGCGTTGCAGCTGAAGTTCCTGAACTCTGCCCCCTGGATGTTGACGATGTGGGGGTTCAACATGGTGCATTGGAGGGTATAGTTCTGTTTTGAATTAGGGGGGTGCGTTCAGTTGGGTGTTAGTATGTTTTATATATGTTTATATATATACTATATTAAATATATCTATATATTTATATGAGCCAACTCCTCCATTAGTGTATACAGATGTTTGCGAACACTAAACGTAATGTGTTCTTACCCTGTAAGTTTGGTAGTTGATATTCCATGTGGAACAGTTCCCATTGGAACCTGGAATAGATGAGAATAGGGTTAGACCCTTGACTGCAGCAGCCCTTGAAACTTTAGCCACTGCCCAGGTGGTGCCCTGGCCTACATCGTTGGCAGATGCATAATTTATGGCTAACTGTAACGTTAAATAGAATAAAAACTGTTGAGGCTAGAGGGCTGCAATTTGGTATGTTTGATGACCTTACAGTGGATGATCAACGTACCAATTTGCAGCCCACTAGCCTCAGCGGTTTCTAAGACCTGACGGTGTACAGAAAAAGTGGTAACTTTAACCTTTAATGGAATTAAAACTGCTGAGGCTAGAGGGCTGCAATTTGGTATGTTTGATGACCTTACAGTGGATGATCAACATACCAATTTGCAGCCCTATAGCCTGAGCGGTTTCCAAGACCTGAGGGCAGACAGATAAAGCGCGGACGGATGGACAAACGGCTATCTCGGTAGCTTTCTTTTCATAAGACTAAAAATGCACGAGATAAGTATAGATATCTTACCTGCCACTCTCTGCCCTATGGCAAACAGGACCAAAATCACAGGTAACAACTTGGGCAGACGGTGGTACCCAGAAGACGACATCGCCCTGGAATAGAGGAGAATAGAGTGTTATTGCTTGCTCGGGGAGTAAGCTTAGTAAATAACGAAAAGCTTTTGTAACACTAAGGCGTGATCCGACCACAAGCTCACTTGGCGCGTGTGCTGAAATCCGTGGTCGGACAGAGCGTCGTTTCACCAAACGAAAATTAAAATCAGTACGCTCAATGAAAATTAAAATCAACACATTCAACGAAAATTAAAATCAGTACACTCAATGAAAATTAAAATTAACACTCAATGAAAATTAAAATCAGTACACTCAATGAAAATTAAACATCTAATACAAAATACTCAATCACGAAAATTAAAATCATTACACTCAATGAAAATTCAAAATCAACACACAATGAAAAATCAAAATCACACTCAATGAAATCAAAAATCAACACTCAATGAAAATCAAAATCAACACACTCAATGAAAATTAAAATCAGTACACTCAATGAAAATCAAAATCAACACTCAACGAAAATTAAAATCAGTACACTCAATGAAAATTAAAATCAGTACGCTCAATGAAAATTAAAATAGATACTCCGTGTCACAGTAGAAATCCTTTTACTGAGCTATTTAACATAAACATTATTTATTTATTTTTAGAATTCCTGTCTATAACTCGATGCAAAACACCATTTTCAGGCCTTTGTATTAAGGCTCTTTCATAGACCTTTCCTACCCCCCCAACAACAACAAGGAAGTAGTTTTTAAGGCTTACTCCCTGAGTAAGTGTACATAGAGGGTATAGATTACTTCAGCTTTTAGATATAAACAAAAGCTAACTAAGAAAGGTTTGAATCACTGTCACCAAATATATATACATTGTACATTGAATTCACTATTAGCAATTGTAGGTTCATTGTATATTGAATTCACTATCAGCAATTGTAGGCAAATTGTACATTTCATTGTTAGCAATTGTAGGTACATTGTATATTGAATTCACTATCAGCAATTGTAGGCACATTGTACATTTCATTGTTAGCAATTGTAGGTTCATTGTATATTGAATTCATTATCAACAATTGTAGGTACATTGTATATTTCATTGTTAGCAATTGTAGGTTCATTGTATATTTAATTCACTATCAACAATTGTAGTTTCATTGTAATTTAATTGACCAGCATCAATTGTAATGTCATTGTATATTTCATTCACCAGCAATTATAGTTTCATTGTATATTGAATTCACTACGGCAATTGTAGTTTCATTGTATATTTAATTCACGATCGACAACTATAGATTCATTGTACATTGAATGGACTATTAGCAATTGTAGTTTCATTGTATATTTAATTCTCTAGAAATTCTAGTTTCATTGTATATATAATTCACCATCAGCAATTGTAGCTTCATTGTATAATCACAATCATCAACTTTTGGTTCATTGTGCTCAATTCTAAATGCCATTACAATGACTACAGACTGATAATAATGACAGTTATAATGACTTGAATGATGACATTACTTAAGTTTACGAGACAAAATTGCAAATTAATGTTATAAAATAAGCTTCATTATACTTGATTTTAGCTGCCAGTACAATGACTGCATGATAATGACTATAATGACTAGGATTATAATGGATTTTTCAAGGCTCACTGTACAAAATTGACATTAATAATGAATTTTTTAGGTTACAATGACTACAATGATGATAATGACTATACTACAATGAACTTCAAGTATGACTATAATGACTAGGATTATAATGGTATGTTTGAGGCTCACTGTACAAAATTGGCAATAATGAAATTTTTTAGGTTACAATGACTACAATGATGATAATGACTATATAATGAACTTCAAGTATGACTATAATGACTAGGATTATAATGGTATGTTTGAGGCTCACTGTACAAAATTGACAATAATGAAAAAAATAAGTTTTTAGGTTACAATGACTACAATGATGATAATGACTATATAATGACTGTATTCTGTACCTGTTGTTTTTCCCCACAAGTCGAATTTCTGTTCAATGATGTTGCTGGTGTTGTTTCTCTGTGTCGTTTCTCCTGTTTGTGTTGCTTCTCTCCTTGTGTCGTTTCTCTCTTTTCGTGTTGGATTTGTTTTCTTCTTGTTGTTGTTTATCTTTCTTCGTGTTGTTTTTCTTCTTGTTGTTTGATATCTTCTTCGTGTTGTTGTTCGTCTCCTTGTGTTGTATCTCTCTTCGTGTTGTTCCCCGTTCAGAGAGCAACGTAGCACTGTTGAGTCGCTAACTTGTGGTAGGGTATATATATAAAATACGTAGTTATATCCTGTGGGTCTAATCAGCTGACTGGCTGTAGGAGAGGCCTGTGCAGTACCCCCCCCCCCCTTCCCCCTCCCACTGAGCTTAGGGTATAAGGACGTATACCCA
>NC_087222.1:26074505-26112005 GCF_015104395.2 Macrobrachium nipponense
CGCTCGTACACTTATTACTGCAGGTAGCTGATGTTTCTTGCACAAGGCTCCAGTGGAGGGCTTCTGCTACTGAATCATGGCTCTTTTTGTACTCGGTTCTGTGCAAGTACCAGCCATTAGCTTGCTATGGTTTATGGTTAACATTTTCGTATTGCACTTCCTACATATGGGAGAGATGTTATTTCTATATATCGTTCTTTGAACATATCTGGTTCTTAGGGTCTGATCTTTGTGCCGCTGTTATCATTCCTTCAGTTCCTTCTTTAGTTCTCCCTCAATAGACATTGCCACGTGTCATCGCTGGCCAGTTCTTTAGTCTGTCTCATGTATTGTCCGTGCATTGGTTTGTTGTGCCATTCCTCTGTTCTGCTTGTCATTCTCCTGTCTCTGTATATTTGTGGGTCTTCGTCTACTTTTATCAGTCTTGCTTCCCATGCACTCTTGAGCCACTCGTCTTCACTGGTTTTCATGTATTGCCCCAGTGCTCTGTTCTCGATGTTGACGCAGTCATCATGCTTAGTAGTCCCCTCCTCCTTCCTTTCGTGTTATGTATAGTCTGTCCGTATTTGCTCTTGAGTGTAATGCTTTGTGTATTGTCATATGTTTCCTCGTTTTTCTGGTCTATGTTGCGAAGTTCTGCCTTCGTCCATTCCACTATTCCTGCACTGTATCTGATCACTGGCATTGCCCATGTGTTTATGGCTTTATCATATTTCCGGCGTTGAGTTTGACTTGAGTATTGCCTTGAGTCTCTGCATATATTCTTTCGTGATCGTGTCCTTCATCGCTTGGTGTTTTATATCCCCTCCTTCCATTATTCCCAGGTATTTGTATCCCGTCTCATCTATGTGTTTGATGTTTTCCCATCTGGTAGGTTTATCCCTTCAGTCCTTGTTACTTTGCCCTTTTTGTGTGTTGACAAAGGCACATTTTTCTATTCCAAAACTCCATCCTGATGTCCCCAGATACAATCCTTACAGTCTGGATTAGGGTATCTATTTCCTTGATGCTCTTACCATACAGCTTGATGTCGTCCATGAACATCAGATGGTTAATTCTGTTGCCTCTTTTCTTGAGTTGGTACCCAGCATCCATCTTCTGCAGTACTGTCATGGGAATCATGGCCACTACGAAGAGTAGTGGGGACAGTGAGTCTCCCTGGAAGATCATTCTCCTGATATTAACCTCTGCTAGTCTTATTCCAGAGTTGTAAGTATTGGTATTCCAGTTGCGCATTGTATTTTTGAGGGAAAGCTGATGGTGTTTTCCTCTGCCCCATATATTTTCATGGCATTCTACTAGCCATGTGTGTGGTATGCATGTCGAAGGTTTTCTTATAGTCTATCCATAGCCATGCTTAGGTTGGTTTTCCTTCTCCTACTGTTCTTCATTACCATTTGTCTATTGGAGCTAGTCTTTTGAGCCCCTACACTTCCTTCTGTAGCCTTTCTGTTGGTGGGGGATGGTGTTTGTATCCTCTAGGTACTTGTATAGCCTTTCCACTGATGATCATTGTTAGTAACTCCACATTATTGATAGGTAATTGATAGGCCTGTAGTTACTGGCTGTATTTTCTCTTACTCTTGTCTTTTTGTACTAAGGATGTTCTTCCTGTATTATTATATTATTATTATTATTATTATTTATTTTTATTTTTTTTTTGTCTATCACAGTCCTCCAATTCGACTGGGTTGGATTTATAGTGTGGGGTTCCGGGTTGCATCCTGCCTCCTTAGGAGTTCCATCACTTTTCTTACTATGTGCGCCGTTTCTAGGATCACACTCTTCTGCATGAGTCTTGGAGCTACTTCAGCCTCTAGTTTTTACGGATTCCTTTTCAGGGATCTTGGGATCGTGCCTAGTGTTCCTATGATTATGGGTACAATATCCACTGGCATATCCCATATCCTTCTTATTTCTATTTTTTTCAGGTCTTGATACTTATCCATTTTCTCCCTCTCTTTCTCTTTCAACTCTGGTGTCCCGTGGTATTGCGACATCAATGAGTGATACTGTCTTCTTGACTTTGTCAATCAACGTCACGTTTGGTCTATTTGCACGTATCACCCTATCTGTTATGATACCATAGTCCCAGAGGACTTTGTGTGATCGTTTTCTATCACTCCATGTTGGTGTTTGTACCACTTATTACTGCAAGGTAGGTGGTGTTTCTTGCTCAGGCTCCAGTGGAGGGCTTTTGCCACTGAATCATGCCTCTTTTTGTACTGGTTCTGTGCAAGTGCCGGGCTTTCGCTTGCTATGTGGTTTATGGTTACATTTTTTCGTATTGCACTTCCTACATATGGGAGAGATGTTATTCCCATCTATCGTTCTTTGGACATATCTGGTTCTTAGGGCCTGATCTTGTGCCGCTGTTATCATTCCTTCCGTTTCCTTCTTGAGCTCTCCCCTCAGTAGCCATTGCCAGTTGTCATCGCTGGCTAGTTTTTTAGTCTGTCTCTGTATTGTCCATGCATTGGTTTTGTTGTGCCATTCCTCTGTTCTTGTTTGTTATTATTTCCTGGTCTGTATATTTGTGGGTCTTCATCTACTTTTATCAGTCCTTCTTCCCATGCACTCTTGAGCCACTTGTCTTCTTACTGGTTTTCATATATTGCCCCAGTGCTCTGTTCTCGATGTTGACGCAGTCCTCTATACTTAGTAGTCCTCTCCCTCCTTTCTTTCGTGTTATGTATAGTCTGTCTGTATTTGCTCTTGGGTGTAGTGCTTTGTGTATTGTCCTATGTTTCCTAGTTTTCTGATCTATGCTGCGGAGTTCTGCCTTCGTCCATTCAACTATTCCTGCGCTCTATCTGATTACTGGCCTGCCTATTTGTTTATGGCTTTTATCATATTTCCGGCGTTGAGTTTTGACTTGAGTATCGCCTTGAGTCTCTGCATATATTCTTTCCTGATCGTGTCCTTCATCGCTTGGTGTTTTATATCCCCTCCTTCTATTATTCCCAGGTATTTGTATCCCGTCTCATCTATGTGTTGATGTTGTTCCCATCACGTAGCTTTTATCCCTTCAGTCCTTGTACTTTGCCCTTTTTGTATGTTGACTAAGGCACATTTTCTATTCCTAACTCTGTCCTGATGTCCTCAGATACAATCCTGATAGTCTGGATTAGGGTATCTATTTCCTTGATGCTTTTACCATACAGCTTGATGTCGTCCATGAACATCAGATGGTTAATTCTGTTGCCTCTTTTCTTGAGTTGGTACCCAGCTTCCATCTTCTGCAGTACTTTTGTCAAGGGAATCATGGCTATTACGAAGCGTAGTGGGGACAGCGGGTCGCCCTGGAAGATCCCTTTCCTGATATTAACCTCTGCTAGTCTTATTACCAGAGCTTGTAAGTATTGTATTCCAGTGCATTGTATTTTTGAGGAGCTGATGTGTTTTCCTCTGCCCCTATATTTTCAGGCATTCTATTAGCCATGTGTGTGGTACCACGTTGAAGGCTTTCTTATAGTCAATCCATGCCATGCTTAGGTTGGTTTTCCTTCTCCTACTGTTCTTCATTACATTTTGTCTATCAGGAGCTAGGTCTTTTGTGCCCCTACACTTCCTTCTGTAGCCTTTCTGTTGGTGGGGGATGGTGTTTGTATCCTCTAGGTAGTTGAATAGCCTTTTCACTGATGATATCTGTTAGTAACTTCACATTATTGATAGGCAGGTGATATGCGTGTTAGTTACTGGCTATATTTCCCTTACTCTTGTCATTCTGTACTAAGGATGTTTTATTGTGGTCATCCATTTGGAGTGCATGGTGATTTGTGATACAAGGCTGGAGTTTGTTCTGCTATTTGTGGGTGTAGGGCCTTGAAGTTTTTGAGCCGGTATCCATGGAACTTCATCGGGGGACCTGGTTTCTTTACGTTTGGCATTTTCTTTAGTTGGTGTCTGATTGTGTCTGTCGTGTGTCAGTGAATCTTTGTTTTATTCTCCCTGTTTCTTCTTCGTAACATCCAGGAGCCATGTTGCATGTTTGTTGTGTGATACCGGATTGTTCCATATGTTTTCCCAGTCTCTTACTTGGTTCGGCTTCAGGAATTTCTTGGTGGTTGTCTTCCCCTCTTAGTTGGCTGTATAGTCTTTTCTGGTTGGTTCCGAATAGTTTGTTCTGTTGGTATCCCTTATTCCTGTCATATACCGTTGGATCTTATGTGCTTGGCCTTAAGCCTCTGTTTTACATTTATTGTGTTGTTTAGTCCCCTCTCCTGTACTTTGTATTTCTTGTTCAGTTCTTCCCTTGTTTTCTTGCTTCTTAGCCTTTTTTCTGCCTTATTATTACTTATAATAAGTGCTGTGTCTCTAGTTATTCTCTCTGCTTTCAAAAGCTGTTGAGCTGTTCAGCTTCTCTAACAATTGAAAAATAAATATAGTAAATGTGGAGTCTTGTCTGAGGGACATTTTGTTGGACTTATTGTCACTTTCTTTTTGCGCTTTTTAAGAGAAAGTGATCACTTTCCTTTGGAACTTTCTAACAACGTGATCACTTTCGTGTCCACTTTCTATGAGAAAGTTATCATTTTCGTGTGCACTTTCTAACAGAATGTGATCACTTCCCTTTTGCATTTTCTAAGAGAAAGTGATCACTTTTGTGTTCAATTTCTGAGAAAGTGATCACTTCTGTTTACACTTTCTAACAAAAAGTGATCACTTCTGTGTCCACTTTCTGAGAGAAAGTGATAACTTTCGTGTCCACTTTCGAACAGAAAGTGATGACTTTCCTTTTGTACTTTCTAAGAGAAAGTTGTGTACACTTTTGTGTACAATTTCTAAGAAAGTGATCACTTCCGTGTCCACTTTCTAAGAGAAAGTTACCACTTTCGTGTATATACTTTCTAACAGAAAGTGATCACTTTCGTGAACACTTTCTAATAAAGTGATCACTTTCCTTTTGTATTTTCTAAGAGAAAGTTGTGCACAATTTCTAACAGAAACCAATAACTTTCGTGTACACTTTCTAACAGAAAGTGATCACTTTCCTTTGCACTTTCTAAGAGAAAGTGATAACTTTTGTGTACACTCTCCAAGGTAATCATATTCGTGTACACTTTCTAACAGAAAGTGATCACTTTCCTTTTGCACTTTCTAAGAGAAAGTGATCACTTTCGTGTCACTTTTGAACAGAAAACTTTCTCTTGGGCTATGTTACGTCATCCACTGAAGTTTTCTTCTTCATTATTTTCACAGTTATTTCATGTTTACATCTTTGATCGAATGGTTTATTATTGTTTACTTCTTTCTCATTCGAATTCTTCATTGTATACCTTTTCCATTTATGAGAAATGATGGTAAGAACTTTGGGGTTTACACTGAGAAATAAATAAATAAATGAACTATATAATATATATATATATATACTATATATGTGACGCCAGGTTTAGCAGTCATAAACCAATCAATCAGTCTTGTAGAATGCCCTAGGCCTTGGGCATAGGAGGGAAGAGAGTGCCGTCGTCTTGCCCAATCTTAAACCAGAACCACTCCTTAGGAAGAAGGATTCTGTATCCTATTACCTTCATTGGGGAGATGTCATCCATATAAGTGAGAATAGGGTCTTCAATCCTTTGGGGCGTCTCTCCCAAGGGGGGTAGGGGTCCCAGGGACCTCTTATGCCCCAGAGGATAGATCAGTCATCCTGGGTTATTCCTAGAGAGGTCCTTCCCCCTGTGGGAGTCCTCAAGGGAGGATAGATTAGCCATCCCCTGTGAGAATCCTCAGGGGAGGGTATGTCCGCCATCCTAGGATTTTTCTAGAGAGGTCCTGCCCCTGTGGGAGTCCTCTGGGGAGGGCAGATCAGTCATCCCAGGGGCATTCAATAGAAGCTCCTGCCCCTGTAGGAATCCTCTAGAGAGTATAGATCATCCACCCCAGGGTGGGAGAGATATCCTTCACCCAAAGGATTCACCTCCAGCAGAGGATAGGATACCACATCCTATTGACCTCAGCCTCCTATAAGAGAAGGGAAGTTCTGTCTCCCAAGGGGATCCCTCCCCCCTTAGACAGGACAGATCCTACGCTATACGCCCCAGGGGCGCCTCCCCTGAGAGAGAGAGAGACGAGGTCCTATATATGGGCTGTGTCTCCCAAAAGGAGAGAGAGAGATCTAGTGCAGTAGGATATTTCATACTAAAGGAGAGGTCCCACCTCCCCGGGCGGGGGGGGTAGAGCTACCCCCCACCTCCCCTTACACAAGGCCCCTGTCCATTAGGAAGGACAAGCCAGCCCTCGTCCATTTAAGAAGGGGGAAGTCGCCCACAATGGGCGAATTTGTCCCCATTTGATGGAACTACCGTCAATTATTTGATTCGTTCTAACCCCCTCCCCCTCCCCGCTTCCCCCCCCTCTCTCTATCTGCTCTCTCTCTCTCTCTCTCTCCCCCCCTCTTCTCTCTCTCTCTACTCTCTCTCTCTCTCTCTCTCTCTCCTTGTGTTGATTGATTTTTGTTTATTCATATTTATTGGTTGTTTTGTATTGTTTAGTGATTGAATTTTTTTTTTACTTGATTTTAATTGATTGTTTATTTATCGAGTTATTTATTTATTTGTTTGTTTATTGAATTTTAGCCTTTAGTTTATTTACATATTTATTGAATTTTTCCTTTTTTTATATATTGAATTTTTGCTTTTATTTATTTATTGACATGTTTATTTTATTTTATTTATTTATTTACTTATTGAATTTTTGCTTTTATTTATTTACTTACAGAATTTTTTACTTTTATGTATTATTTATTTATTTATTTTACAGAATTTTTACTTTTATGTATATTTATTTCTTGAATTTTTGCTTTTATTATTTATTTTTTATTATTTATTGAATTTTTGCTTTTCTTTTATTTATTTATTTATTTTATTTTTATTATATGTTGAATTTTTTTGCTTTTTGTTTTATTTATTTATTTATTTATTGAATTTTTGCTTCTATTCATTTATTTGTTTATTGCATTTTGCCTTTTATTTATTTTATGTATTTATTTATTTATTGAATTTTTGCTTTTATTTATTTATTTATTTATTTTTTTAATTTATTGCATTTTTGCTTTTATTTATTATTCATTGCATTTTTTTGCTGTTATTTTTATTTAAAAAAATTTTTTTTTTTTTTTTTTATTTATTGAATTTTTGCTTTTATTTATTTATTTATTGAATTTTTGCTGTTATTTATTTATTTATTTATTTATTTATTTATTGAATTTTTTATTTATTATTTATTTATTTATTTATTTATTTATTTATTTATTTATTTATTTATTTACTGAATTTTGCTTTTATTTATTTATTAATTTATTGAATTAATTTTTGGTTTTATTCATTTATTTATTGAAATTTTTGCTTTTATTTATTTTAATAATTTTATTGAATTTTTTTATTTATTTATTTATTTATTTATAATTTATTTGATTTTTGCTTTTTTTTTTTTTTTTTTATTGATTGATTTATTGAATTTTTGCTTTTTAGGATCTTTTATTTTTTTAAAATTTTTGCTTTTTATTTATTTATTTATTTATTAATTTATTGAATCTGCTTTTATTCATTTATTCATTTATTGTATTTTTTCCTTTTATTTATTTATTTATTTATGTATTTATTTTATTTATTGAATTTTTGCTTTTATTTGTTTATTTATTGAATTTTTGCTGTTATTTATTTATTTATTTATTTATTTATTGAATTTTTGCTTTTATTTATTTATTTATTACTGAATTTTTGCCTTTATTTATTTATTTATTTATTGAATTTTTTGTTTTAATTATTATTTATTTATTTATTTATTTTATTTCAGGGCTGGGCAAGTTAAGGGTATCACTTTGCATTATTTGGTTGCTCTCGTTAAGTTCTAATTAATTCATTTCTAATCAATTGATAATTTAATTTCTAAATTTCCAGATTAATTTTTAATAAATTGAATTTCCAGGTAATTAATTTCTAATTATTTTAATTTCTGAATAATTAATTTCAAAATTAATTTCAAATTAAATTTCTATTTTTAAATTTCTTAAATAAATATGTAATTAATTTAATTTGATAATTAATTTAATTTATAAATTAATTCGACTTACAATTGGTTACATTTTTGAGTAATTTCTAATTAATTGTGAAATTATTTGTGAATTGTTTTTTAATAAAAATTAAGAACAAATAACATATTTAACCTAAATAAATTAATTTTGTTAAAAAAAATTTTTATTTGAATAAATTATCTATTTTTAATAAGGTGGTTTATTTCTAATGAATTGACTTCCAATAAGGTAATTCCTAATAAGTAAATACATTGGTGCTTAAGTAAGTATTAGTATTTTCTCTCTATATATATATATATATATATATATATATATATATATATATATATATATATATATATATATATTATATATTAGGAGGATTTGTGGATGAATTAAACAAATCCCTTATGAGATCTTTTGAATGAAATTGATTGAAATAAAAAAATATAAATAAAATACAAAAAAGGACAAATGAATAAATAAAAAACTTATTCTCCACCCATCCGGGGAATGTATAGGATATGACTCACTATTTCATTCATATTGTTGAATGTTTTTTTTTTTCATTTTTTTCATTGCTCATTGTTCAAAATGGCAAATGCTTCAGTTTTCCATAATAGACCATGTCAAACATCCTGACCATTTAACCACCCTTGTGTCTTTATATATCAAGAGGCTTGTTCCATCTCTAAGCAGAATACGTCGTTACTTTTTAACTTGTCTTAGTTCATTCTATCTTCTCTCCTCACAATGGACGGTTGGTGTCTAAGCAGTCTCTTTTAACCTGTTTTTTCATTTTTACTTTGTTCTTTTAGTAATTTTAAGACTTTTTAATATATGTGAATTCCTGTTTTTTAACACTTTTATTTATTGTTATTTATAAATGTGTCTTTATCTTTCACAGACTGATGATGCACAGAGAATTTCATGTGCGAAACGTTTCTTGGAATAAATTTATCAGTTTTTAATCGTTGTATCATGGACATCCCCTGGAGGTTTTATATATATATATTATAGTATATATATATATATATATATATATATATATATATATATATATATAGATAGATAGATAGATAGATAGGTTGAAGAAATCCTCTTACGGAAGTCGACCTCCCGGAAAAAAAAAACAAGTATAGTAAGATGGCGCGGATGTCACCCTCATCCTTCAATGGATGACAAAAGCTGTCATCTCTCTCCGCTGATTAAGGATAGGCTTGATTGATGGACTTTCGTCTGGAATCGGGAATGATTTTGGAATTGATCTTCGTCGAGGCCAGATGGGAATTTTAGGCGCTCGATTAACCCCCCTCCCCTAACCCCCTGTGGCAACCTTATGAAAGAGAGAGAGAGAGAGAAAGTGGGCGGGGCAAACGGTTTGTTTACATTCTGCAATTCATTATTATTATAATAGTAGTAGTCTGGATGATGGAGATTATGTAGGATTCAGATATCTTTATATCTATAGATTTATGTAGATTATTTTAATAAAAATAACTGGTTGAACGCTTGCTAATCCAACTACATGCATGCAGGAATATTCGTGCATCCACACGTGCCTGCTTGCGCGCATACGAGCGTAGATATATATGTGTGTATATGTGTGCCGAGGTGATGCTTCTAGGTGCCGGGAAGTAAACATACACAGTGATCGTCGGCCTACCCCTCCTCCCCTCCCCTCCCCCACTCCCTACCCTGGGGGTCCCGTGTCCCGGGAGGGACGCATGCGCACACTGCCAGCGTCTGTCCCGCCGTCGGATGGCGAATTTTATTCGGGCCGCGCCGGTTTCTATTTAAAAAACGCGTGTCGTCAATGTTAATTCCACGATTAGATTGATAATAGCGGATCATAATGCAATTTTAGACATATTGGTACGTTAATAACGCCCCCACGTTATTTACTTAGACGGTTATTTAATGAATTTAACGATGATATAAAAAATCACCAACTGGCATTTCGTCCGGGCACCCGCTCAACGGCGCTCTCTCATATACCACAGTGTTATCCTGGCGCTCGCCAGTGTTCGAGATACAGTGTTTGCGATAAGGTGTGTTTCACTCGTCTGGGCCAGTAAGGCGATCTTGTGTGTATGTGTGTGGGTGTACCGCAGCGCGCCCGCGCTATCGTGTGGGCGTAGGGGTGGGTTAGGGGGAAAAAATTGTTGATGATTAAAATCCCAAGTGATGAAAATTGATGTGGGAAGTGCCAAGGTACCATTTGAAGTCTGAGAGATCACATTTTTAAAAATTTATTTTATTTTAAAAACTGTTCTCGTGAACTAGTGCCATAATTAGTATAATAATTATGTGAATAATTATCATCATTTTCCAGATTATCATCAAATTAATACGTCATTCAACCTCTGTTCGCCTATGTCCTTGGGGAAAAACAATATGGAGTCTTAGCTAGAATATATAGATTACTTTTACATATATAAATATTATTCACAAAATAATTCCGTATGACGTCATACATTAAGGGGAGGTCGTGACCTCTCTGTAATTACTCGTTAATCACCTGATTTGCACAAGACGACGATACCACGACGCTACGACTGCCGATGCGTTTGTATTGCGTCATGTCTAAATGACGCATGTTCAAATATATATATATATAATATATATATATATATATATATATATATATATATATATATATATTATATTTTCACAGTCTCACCATTTATTTTGACAGTGAGTCTGCGTCACTGTATTTATTTTTAGAAAATGTCGTTGACGTCACAATTAAATTTATAAAATAAAATAAAATAAATGATATTTAAAATATTAATTTACGAAACATGGCGTATACAACCCGTAGATTTTAGGTCATTTAAATTTGTGGATTAAATCGCGTGTGTTTGTTGACGCACGCGTTTGTTTCTTTACTTGTTTATTTTATTGTTATTTTTTTGGGTTTGTATGTGCGTGTGTGTGCATGTGTTTGTTTTGTGTGGATGTATGTATGTGTGTATGTATTAGGCCATTTTTTGTATTAATGCAGAGGATATATTATATTTTATATGTATAATTTATATTGTTATATTAATTAAAAATTCTCTTCTCTCTCTCTCTCTCTCTCTCTCCTCTCTCACTCTGAAATCTCTCTCTCTCTCTCTCAATTTAATCTCCTTAATGAAAAAATCTCAAAAAAAAAATCCTTGAAATAATATCTCTTGGATAAAAACATGTATATATACACACACAGATACTGATCTCTCTCTCTCTCTCTCTCTCTCTCTCTCTCTCTCTCTCTCTCTCTAGTCATGTTGCTATATATTATCTCGGCAGCGCGTATCGAGTTACGAAGCACTAAGCCCCTCTCATTGGATCGGCGGTGGTGTTGTGTTGGTGTAGGTGTATTGCTGTGTTTAGAGTGCTTAGTTGTGCTTAGGCTGGATTTAGGGGTGTGTGGGTGTGTGTGTGTGTGTGTGTGTGTGTGTTGGGTTAGCTGCCTTGGTTAGGTCAGGGTTTAGAGTGGGACAGGTAGGATCTATAAGTAGGAGGAGGTGGAGATAGTGTTAAGGTGTGAAAAAGTGTGCAGAACCTGTGTTTAGATTGCTTAGTTATGCTTAGACAGAATGAGAAGTGTTTAGGGCTTAGGATATCCACACATATAGGTCCCTAGTTCCTAGATAGGGTGGATCCTATGCCCCTAGTAGGGAAACTTTTAAAGCATCCTACAAGGACTTTAACTCTTTGGTAAACGTAACCACTTGACCCACTAAGGAAACTGTGACCTTGGTCATTAAGGAGTCCCTAGTTCCCCTTAATAATTAACTCCCTATTGAGGCTCCCTAGTTCCTATATCCTTATTAGCTAATCCTATGCAGGATTTTTTTTAACCCTTGGAGAAAGGAATTTATTGACCTACTATGGAATCTGTAACCACAGTCCTTAAGGAGTTCTTAGTTCCCCAATAAGGAGCTCCCTGGAATGAAGGCATGCCCACTAAGTGCCCCAATATTTCAAGTAGGAAGTATGCCCGTGTTCCCTATCAAGGGGAATTCAACCCTTCAGTAGGGAAGGCCGCCCCCCCCCCCAATTGTTAATAGGGTGTAGAATTCTATCTTAGGAATAGGTTGGTATACAAACATCACTTAGAGAAGTGAGTTCCATTTCTCTCTCTCTCTCTCTCTCTCTCTCTCTCTCTCTCTCTCTCTCTCTCTATTTAATTTTTCTCGATTTAATTTTTCTCCCAGGTGGGAAAATTCTCTCTCTCTCGCTTCTCTCAATCTCTCTCTCTCTCTCTCTCTCTCTCTCTCTCTCTCAATTTAATCTTTCTTCCAAGTGGGGAAAAAATCTCTCTCTCTCTCTCTCTCTCTCTCTCTCTCTCTCTCTCTCTCTCTCTCTCTCTCTCAATTTAATCTTTCTTCTAAAATGGGGAAAAAATCTTTGATCTCTCTCTCTCTCTCTCTCTCTCTCTCTCTCTCTCAATTTTATCTTTCTCCCAAGTGGAAACTCTCTACAAAGGTCCTTTAACAGCTAGAATAGAAGAAGTTAAGGACCTTGACTACTGGGAAAGACTACAATCCTTAAAATTATATAGTTCTAAAGAAAGGAAGAGAACGCTACATGATAATTCAGGCATGGAAACAGATAGAAGGAATAACAGAAAACATCATGGAACTAAAAATATCAGAAAGAGCAAGCAGAGGTAGATTAATAGTGCCCAAAACTATACCAGGAAAACTAAGGAAAGCACACAGGACATTAATCCACTACGCACCAGCATCGATAATGCAGCGTCTATTCAATGCGTTGCCAGCTCATCTGAGGAATATATCAGGAGTGAGCGTAGATGTGTTTAAGAATAAGCTCGACAAATACCTAAGCTGCATCCCAGACCATCCAAGATTGGAAGATGCAAAATATACCGGAAGATGTACTAGCAACTCTCTGGTAGACATTAGAGGTGCCTCACACTGAGGGACCTGGGGCAACCCGAACAAGATGTAAGGTCTGTAAGGTCTCTCTCTCTCTCTCTCTCTCTCTCTCTCTCTCTCCTCTCTCAGGATAATAAAACGCTACCAACTGTTAGTTTCCAATCGCCATTTATTGACCAAAATCCTATTTTAATTAATATAAATCCCTGTCCCACTCTGGTTTACAGACTCGTTAATCCCTCAGACTCGTTAACCCTTTCAACTCGTTAGCCGTCCCGTGACCAACGAGTGTTCGGGCCCCCTAGGGGGGTCTGCGTTAAAGCCCTTTCACGGGCATTCAGACACGGGATAGCTCTTCCACGGCCGTGTTCTTATGGCAAATACGAACGAAAGTGTTTGCAGGCTGCGTTCCGATGCGATGTTGAACGAGGCTGGAAACTGTTGCGAGGGAAACTTTAGAGAGAAAGAGAGAGGTTTCGTTCGTTTTGCGATGTTGAACGGGACGGAAAACTTATGCGAGGATGCGTTCCGTGACCTGGCAGTTGATGCTGAAAACTGTTACGAGAGAGAGAGAGAGAGAGAGCTTTATCAATGAAAAAGAAAGATGTCTAGTTAGGAAATAAGAGAGAGTGAGAGAGCACAACATCTGTCCCTGGGGAACCTAGGAGCGCGCTTGCGCGCTTGATTGTCACGTCACATTGTTTTGGTTCTATTTCGTCGGGGGATTCATCCAAGAATAATTGTTTTAATTATCAATTTTATTTTATTATAAAATTCTAATACATAGAAAGTGTGGTTTGGAAATAAGCCTTGGTTGGTTTAAGACGTAAATATGGTTTAAAAGCAAGAGTGGTTGGTGTAAAAGTGGGTTTATTTACAGAGTTTTCGAGTTTGAAGATTGTTAAATTTTTTTTTAGCACAAACTTTGGAAACTGAACTGGTTTGAATAGAGAAATGATCTGATTAATTGGTTTAAATAAAACAGAATGATTTAAAATAATCAAAACATTGCAATGTACATGCATCTCTCTCTCTCTCTCTCTTCTCTCTCTCTCTCTCTCTCTCTCTCTTTTGCAACATCTTGGCAACACTTGAGAGAGATCCCTCTCACTATATGGGAGTTTTTTTTTTATATGTAGTGTTTATTTTGAGATCTGTCTCTCAGCCATCTAGAACCATGTACTATAAATGTTACTTGGCAGGGATGCATAGAATATGTGGGTGGGGTGGGGGATGTAGGGGTGGTCTCTCTCTCTCTCTCTCTCTCTCTCTCTCTCTCTCTCTCTCTCTCTCTCTCTCGCCAAAGCAAGAATCAGACAATGTTGAATGTGTTAATCCAATTGTAGTTTGGTGACAGGTTAAGGAACTAGTTCCGCTTCTCTCTCTCTCTCTCTCTCTCTCTCTCTCTCTCTCTCTCTCTCTCCTTTTGCAAGCATGGGCACCAGTGCCAACTGCCCATTTATTTCTGTCATTAAAGTAATATTGAGGCTCTCTCTCTCTCTCTCTCTCTCTCTCTCTCTCTCTCGATCATCTCAAGTTGTTGTTCTCCCCTACGCACAAAAGGAAGAGGTATACACACACACACACAAACATCAGGTGTATACACCAAGTGGCACTCGATTTAAGCTCTGTGTCTTTGTGTCTTTTGTTTGCTTTCTTTGTCTTTGTTTTTCTCCTTTGTTGTCTTCGCGTCTCCTGACCTCCTCGGTATTATTGTCTCGCCTCTTGTCTCCTCCCCCGCTCCCCTTTTTTTTTTTGGGGGGGGGGGGTGCCTGTTTGGCCCCCCTCCCCCCTAAACCCGCCCACCCACCCCAACTTCTTTTGTTTTTGGCTTTTATTGTGTGTCAAAGAAACTTATCTGTTTTTTTTTATTTTTTTTTTTTTTTTTTTCATAAACATTGGATGGGGGACTTCTGAAGACTCTCTCTCTCTCTCTCTCTCTCTCTCTCTCTCCCTCTCTCTCTCTCGTCCTCCCTCTCTCCTCTCTCCCTCTATCCTCTCTCTCACTCTCTCTCTCTCTCTCTCCTTAATTTGTCCGGAATAATAATAATATCTAGGTTTATGGGAATATAAAATATCCATTTTCTGATATATCCGAATGTTGTTTTTATTATTATTATTATTGTTATTATTTTTAATTAATTTTTTTTGCTCTATCACAGTCCTCCAATTCGACTGGGTGGTATTTATAGTGTGGGGTTCCGGGTTGCATCCTGCCTCCTTAGGAGTCCATCACTTTTTCTTACTATGTGCGCCGCTTTCTAGGATCACACTCTTCTGCATCAGTCCTGGAGCTACTTCAGCCTCTAGTTTTTTAGATTCCTTTTCAGGGATCTTGGGATCGTGCCTAGTGCTCCTATGATTATGGGTACGATTTCCACTGGCATATCCCATATCCTTCTTATTTATATTTTCAGATCTTGATACTTATCCATTTTTTTTCCCTTTCTTTTCTTCAACTCTGGTGTCCAATGGTATTGCGACATCAATGAGTGATACTTTATTCTTGACTTTGTCAATCAACGTCACGTCTCTATTTGCTCGTATCACCCTATCTATTCTGATACCATAGTCCCAGAGGATCTTTGCCTGATCGTCTTTTCTTAGGACTTTCCTCAGCCCTGGTTGGTGTTCGTACCACTTATTACTTATTGTTGAAATAATCTATATATATATATATAATATTATATTAGATAGAAACTATATATATATATATTAATATAATACATACATTAATAATAGAATAAATATATACATATATATAATATATATTAATAATATTATAATTATATATATATATATATAGAGAAGAGAGAGAGAGAGAGAGAGAGAGAGAGATTTAACATACAAACTCCCCATTTCCAGAACCAATGTGCTTTCACGTTACCTAACTTTTGTTAATTACCATAAACTCATAAGGCGTATTTAGTGATGTCATCAGAGACAGGTGTTTAATTTTGAAACACCTGTTAGCCCTCCTCTTCTCATTTGTTTTAATTGTCTTGATGTTGTGCTTTGGGCATCACTACTGACTTTTGCGTTCACTTGCTTTTTGTAAGATTCTCTCTCTCTCTCTCTCTCTCTCTCTCTCTCTCTCTCTCTCTCTATATATATATATATATATATATATATATATATATATATATATATATATCTTCAGGGGGAAAAATATTTGAGATAATGTTTTGATAAAAACACGTAATTCTCTCTCTCTCTCTCTCTCTCTCTCAAGGTCACCCGCGACCTAGTTTGGCTTAATACTTCGATCCACCAGCACCGGTTTGGAGGTCACAGTCCACCCCTCCTTCCCCCCCCCCCCCTTCCCGCCCCCGAGTCTGTCTCCCTCGGTGTGTGTGTGTGTGTGTGCTTTGATTTGTGCTTGTAAATATTTCTTGCTTTCGTGTCTCCGATTATTATGTTACGGGATAATCTGACGTATGTTTATATATGTATATTATACACATGCGTATATAGATTTCTCTAAGAATGCCGACGATATCTGTTGGAATATATAAATAATCAGGCAGTTTTTTCCTTATTATTATTTATTATTATTATTATTATTACTATATTATTGTATTATTATATTATTATTATTATATTATTATTATTATTTCACTCTCTTTGGAGTTTTATAATATGGTCTGGACTCGTAATATGTAGTATATATGCATATGTATATATATATATACCCATGTATATATATTTCTCTATTTGAAATATAAATATCAGTCAATGTTTCCTTATTATTATTATTATTATTATTATTATTATTATTATTATTATTATTATTATTATTATAACAGAATTCTACAACCCCAACTTTCCCAGCAGTAAGAATAGAAATAAATAAAATACGAATAACTAAGAAATACAAAGAAAAACAAATGAACTCTGAAATAATACACGTGGTAATTATTTGCGGGTGTAGCGTCGAGCACAGCTAATGTCACGCGAATAAATTTATTATGTCTTACAAACCTTGTGTATTAGCAAGGCGAGGTCCGCCCTCCAGCTTACTTCGGGACGCGTGGTAAAATCAGAAAGTGTTTTTCTGTGATGTTTAACGTAAACATTATTTATTTTTGACATTTTCGTTCCAATGAATCAATCGTAAATATCTTATCCTAAAATTCCTGTATCGTCTAACCTTTATTTTTATAGGCTTTTTTTCATAGACCTTTCCTACCCCCTATACAACAAAACAACACAAAGTAGTTTGTACGGCTTACTCCTCCCCTGAGTAGACGTAAAAGTTTTAAGTTTTGATGATTAATACGGATATATTTTATATCTTTTCTATACAGTGTGTATTAGGTTTGTAATATGTATAATATACAACAAAGTGGATATATCTTGTATCACCTTTTATATACAGTGTATATTTGAAGAACTGTAACTTATTACAGCTGATGATGACGTTATATTTAGGCTCGATTCGTCAATATTCATAAAATTGTTTAAAAACTGGATTTATACCAAAATTAGCCGGGAGAATTTGGCGAACAGTTGTCCAGTAGTGGATCTTGTTCTTGCTATCAAATGACTAGATTTTGATCTACATCCTACTCTGGATAAGCGACTTCTCGGTACGTTGGGTTGGAAGTGGTTGAGGATGATATCAACGCCTTGGCGGATGTTTGCGGTTTCCTGAACGTTATCTTTCAGTCGTTTTGTTATCTCTCTCTCTCTCTCTCTCTCTCTCTCCTTGGAAAGTTGTATTGAAACTACTTGAATGACTGCAGACACGGAAGAAGGTAGAGAAATCCACAGTCCTGTAGGGATGATAGATTATGACCAAACCAAGTTGATCCTTGAGTTCTTGATTACCATCACACACGGTATTGCCATATGTAGATTTGCGATTTAATGATGAAATAAGCTTTCAAGGTATTTGTATTCTAAAGTAGATGAGTATTAGATTTTTTTTATTAGCAAAATAATAGTAAATAATAAGTCAGTCTCTGATGCAGTGAATATCCTACTGCCCTTTGCATGGAGAGAGAGAGAGAGAGAGAGAGAGAGAGAGAGAGAGAGGGGAAATAAAAAGGACACCATAATACATTACTCCCCTTTTGCAAGTTTAAATTAGAATTGTTCGACCAACCAGTTTGTGCTTCATACAGTCAACTCGAGCAGCTTAAAGGTGAACGTCCCAAGTCTGTATAGGGGTCTTTTGACCTTGACTGCGTGTGTGTGTGTGTCTGTGTGCCTGTGTGTGTGTGTGTGTACTCTTTAATGACGTTCTGATCTGTAGTTGGTGGGCTACTTTCCCCCAGTTGATATCTGGAGAGGGGGGGGGGAGTTTTGATTCATGCTCCCTCTGCTCTTGTATGGAGTGGGAATTCACCCTTGACTCTGTGCTTCCTTCCCTGGAGCCTCGTAGCTAGGTCACGCTGCCTCACTGGAGTGTCACCAGCAGCACGTCTAAACATATACACCTGCACCATTTATGTAAACTCAGTCGTTTACGTATGTCTTGGACAGTGTGTAAACCCCATGCTAATTCTTCTGCCTCACGGACCTCACTTACAGCACGTTTACCCCTGTCATGAATATCACAAAACTAACCCCCTCAGGAATGTCGCATCACCAACAGCACGTTGACCTCCCCCCCCCCCTCACGATGATGTATCCGCTTTACCGATCGCCTCTCTCTCTCTCTTAGTCTTTCCGTGAATGAAAGCCTGAGAGAGATGGTTATTGATTGCAGCGAAATCGTCACGAACACGACTCTTGTGTAGGTGCACTTCCCGTGTGCTGATGGCATTTGTGCGTAGTCCCTTGATGATGGTATTTGACGCTTGTGACTTGGCTCGTAAGGTCCTCCTTCTTGCTGATGATGGCTGTCTCGCCGTTGATCGTTTCTGTCCCCCCCCCCCCCCCCCTCCCCCCCCCCCCCCCCCCCCCCCTACCTGTCCTTCAGGCATTTCGGTTTAGCGGCAAAGACTCTGGACTCAACTCGGCCTCCTCCTCCTCCTCCTCCTCCTCCTCCTCCTCATTCTTCTTGGCTCGGCTTTGTCGGGGCTCAGAAGCGACGAGAGAGAGAGAGAGAGGCCCAGTGTGGCCCACAAGAGTAGCGACTGTACGTGTGTGTGTGTGTGTGTATGTGTGTGTGTGTTATATTGATTTGCCACCAAGCTCCCAGTCCTAACCATCCACCCATACCCTACCCTCTGCTATCCTTCTCTCTATCTCTCTCTCTCTCTCTCTTTCTCTCCTTTCCACGAGCTGTCTTTTCTCCTCTTCCTCCTCCCTCCTCCTTCCTCCTCCTCCTCCTCTAAGGAACTTTCAGGAACAGGGCCCAGGGGCGAGAGGGAGGGTGGGGATGGACAGGGCCAGTTTGGGAACCCAAAGATGATCCAGGCTTTGGTAACTGTGTCGAAGCGGCCCCTCTTGTGTTTACCCTTGTCAGATGGGTCCTAGGAACAGCTGGTGGCGGCGTTAGGTGACGGTACGTTTTATACGCGGTACGGGAATGAGGTACGGTCTGTGCAAGGCCAATAGGTCTGTGAGGTGGTACGTGGATCAAAGGGGTGACACGTACCTTTCATGTGGTACGTCTTATGAGGTACTTTTATGGGACGGGAGGCTGTTTATGTATGGGACAAGAATGGTTTACCTTTGATATGGTAACGTCTGGAAGAGATGGTGTACCTTTATAATGTGGTACGTCTTCTATGGTACAAAGGAAGGTACAAAGATACGGTACATCTCATCAGGAACGCAAACTGGACAAAAATGGAGGGGGGCGGGTGGGGGGGGCGGCTACGGTTTGGCTTATAATTGTTATCAAATTTATATCGATATTTTTATAATGAATTTGAGATGTGAGTCTTGGATAATAATAATAATAATAAAAAATAAAAAATAATAATAGAATAATAATAATAATAATAAGAATAATAATAAAAGCAAATCAATGGTGATGAGATCTGACTTGGGTAAACTGAAAGAGATGGCAGAAAAAAGGCTAAGAAGCAAGAAAACAAGGGAGGAACTCAACGAGAAATACAAAGTACAAGAGAGGGGACTAAACAACACAATAGAAGATGTAAAACAGAGGCTAAGGCAAAGCACATAAGATCCAACGGTACATGAACAGGAATAAGGGATACCAACAGAACAAACTATTCGGAACCAACCAGAAAAGACTATCCACCGACCAAACTAAGAGGGGAAGACACCACCCAGAAATTCCTGAAGCCGAACCAAGTAAGAGACTCTGGGAAAACATATGAGCAATCCGGTATACACAACAAACATGCAACATGGCTCCAGGAAGTCAAGGGGAAGAAGAAACAGGGAGAATTAAAACAAAAGATTTCACAGGACATCACGAACAAAAACAGACACAGTCAGTAACACCAACTAAAGAAAACTGCCAAATCTGGACAAAGCGCCCCATGGTCCCGGATGAAGTCCATTGGATACTGGCTCAAAAAACTTTCAAGTGGCCCTCACCCACGAATAGCAGAACAACTCCAGCATTGTATCTCAAATCACCAAGCACCCAAATGGATGACCGACACAGGAAGAACATCCTTAGTACAAAAAGACAAGAGTAAGGGAAATATAGCCAGTAACTACAGGCCTATCACCTGCCCTACCAATAATGGAAGTTTACTAAGAGGTATCATCAGTGAAAGGCATACAACTACCTAGAGAGACAAACACCATCCCCCACCAACAGAAAGGCTGCAGAAGGAAGTGTAGGGGCACAAAAGACCAGCTCCTGATAGACAAAATGGTAATGAAGAACAGTAGGAGGAAAGGAAAACCAACCTAAGCATGGCATGGATAGACTACAAGAAAGCCTTCGACATGATACCACACATGGCTAATAGAATGCTGAAAATA
Organism: Macrobrachium nipponense; assembly: GCF_015104395.2. Lineage (NCBI taxonomy): Eukaryota > Metazoa > Arthropoda > Malacostraca > Decapoda > Palaemonidae > Macrobrachium > Macrobrachium nipponense. The sequence goes on from NC_087222.1 coordinate 26,095,269, forward strand.
TATGGGGCAGAGGAAAATACCATCAGCTTCCTCAAAATACAATGCGCAACTGGAATACAATACTTACAAGCTCTGGAATAAGACTAGCAGAGGTTAATATCAGGAGAGGGATCTTCCAGGGCGACTCACTGTCCCCACTACTCTTCGTAGTAGCCATGATTCCCTGACAAAAGTCCTACAGAAGATGGATGCCGGATACCAACTCTAGAAAAGAGGCAACAGAATTAAACCATCTGATGTTCATGGACGGACATCAAGCTGTATGGTAGAGCATCAAGGAAATAGATACCCTAATCCGAACTGTAAGGATTGTATCTGGGACATCAGGATGGAGTTTGGAATAGAAAAATGCGCCTTAGTCAACATACAAAAAGGCAAAGTAACAAGCACTGAAGAGATAAAGCTAAGTGATGGGAACAACATCAAACACATAGATGAGATGGGATACAAATACCTGGGAATAATGGAAGGAGGGGATATAAAACACCAAGCGATGAAGGACACGATCAGGAAAGAATATATGCAGAGACTCAAGGCGATACTCAAGTCAAACTCAAACGCCGGAAAAATATGACAAAAGCCATAAAACACATGGGGCAGTGCCAGTAATCAGATACAGCGCAGGAATAGTGGACTGGACGAAGGCAGAACTCCGCAGCATAGATCAGAAACCAGGAAACATATGACAAGACACAAAGCACTACCCAGGAGGCAAATACGGACAGACTATACTAACACGAAGGAAGGAGGGAGAGGACTACTAAGTATAAAGGACTGCGTCAACAAATCGAAACAGAGCACTTGGGCAATATCTGAAAACCAGTGAAGACGAGTGGCTAAAGAGTGCATGGGAAAAAGGACTAATAAAAGCAGACGAAGACCCCAGAAATATACAGACAAAGGAGAAAGACAGAAAGAACAGAGGGCTGGCACAACAAACCAATGCACGGACAATACATAGACAGACTAAAGAACTAGCCAGCGATGACAATTGGCAATGGCTACAGAGGGGAGAGCTAAAGAAGGAAACTGAAGGAATGATAACAGCGGCACAAGATCAGGCCCTAAGAACCAGATATGTTCAAAGTACGATAGACGAAATAACATCTCTCCCATATGTAGGAAGTGCAATACGAAAAATGAAACCATAAACCACATAGCAAGTGAATGCCCGGCACTTGCACAGAACCAGTACAAAAAGAGGCATGATTCAGTGGCAAAAGCCCTCCACTGGAGCCTGTGCAAGAAACATCAGCTACCTTGCAGTAATAAGTGGTACGAGCCCAACCTGAGGGAGTGATAGAAAACGATCAGGCAAAGATCCTCTGGGACTATGGTATCAGAACGGATAGGGTGATACGTGCAAACAGACCAGACGTGACGTTGATTGACAAAGTCAAGAAGAAAGTATCACTCATTGATGTCGCCAATACCATGGGACACCAGAGTTGAAGAGAAAGAGAGGGAAACAATTGGATAAGTATCAAGATCTGAAAATAGAAATAAGAAGGATATGGGATATGCCAGTGGAAATTGTACCCATAATCATAGGAGCACTAGGCACGATCCCAAGATCCCTGAAAAGGAACCTAGAAAAACTAGAGGCTGAAGTAGCTCCAGGACTCATGCAGAAGAGTGTGATCCTAGAAACGGCACACATAGTAAGAAGAGTGTGGGACTCCTAAGGAGGCAGGATGCAACCCGGAACCCCACACTATAAATACCACCCAGTCGAATTTGGAGGACTGTGATAGAGCAAAAAAAAAAAAAAAAAAAAAAAAATAATATTATTATTATTTTCATTAATTTTTCCACCTTTCATACTTGTGGTAGGAGAGAGTAAACGTAGCTATTCTGCATTCAATTTGCGTCTTGGGTATGTATGTAGTACCCGTCCTGAACAGGTTGCACGAACTGGGGCACTTTGGTGGTGGTAGCCGGTTTCCGTCTGGTCATTGTGCTCTTGAACGAGGCGGTCAGGAGACTTTGGTAGTAATTATGGTTATGGGCTAGTGTTTGGTTAAGGCGTTCAATAAACAGTATAGAATGCTTTATGTTTTGAGTTCATAGCCGTTCTCTCTCTCTCTCTCTCTCTCTCTCTCTCTCTCTCTCTCTCTCTTATAAACAGTATAGAATGCTTGATATTTGAGTTAACAGCCGTTGGATCTGAGTATCTCTCTCTCTCTCTCTCTCTCTCTCTTCTCTCTCTCTCTCCTCATAACAGGAGAGAGAGAGAGAGAGAGAAGAGTTAGCGCCCTTGTAAGGCTTCATTCGATGATCCAAGCCTAAAAAAAAAAAATCTTCGGACGTAGAGACATTCTGTTACACATAGGCCTATTATCATAGGCCTGTGTTATTGGTATTAGCTTATCCGTGGTTATAGAGATCGGTAATATAAGAGAGAGTCCTGTATATATATTGTTTTTATAGCGCGCATAAACCTAAGACTGCGGAGGAATTATAGTGGTCGTTGTAATAATAAGAGATTCCGTGCAAGAAGGACATTTAAGTCTAATAGCATATAATTTACAGTTTTTTCTTCTTGTTTGGGGGGTGGGGTGGGGGGAGTAATTACTGTGTGCTTGTTTGTGTGTATGTGTTTGTGTATTGTATGTCATAACCCATGTAATTACAATTGTGTATTGTATGTCATAACCCATGTAATTACAATTAGAACCAGATTCCAGTGTTATTGTCTTGTAGAATTCATAAAATGTTACCTTCAGTTGGTATAACATCGATCCTAATTTATATTTATATGTATATAATACATATATACACGCATACTTATACGTATATATAGATAGATACATCTGTATGTGTATTTATACGTGCATTACCATCATAACAATTAGTATACTCCAACACCATCCATCTCCATTTATATTTATACGTATATACCTATATATACACACATACACATACGTATATATAGGAAGCTACATCTACATACGTATGTATTTATACGTGCATTACCATCATAACGATGAGTATACTCTAACACCATCGATATCCATTTATATTTATATGTATATACCTATATATACACATACACATACGTATATATAGGTAGATACATCTATATATCTATATACATGTGTATTTATACGTGCATTACCATCATAACAATAAGTACACTCTAACACCTCTTAATAACATAACACCTATAACTTATCTAAACGTGAATTAATGAATAAAAAAATAAATAAAAATGAAAAAATTAAAACAACTGCAATATTTTCCCCAGCAGCGCTGCACAGCCTCTGCGCGCCTGACCGCGCGCATGGCGGGACGTAAAGGGTCGAAAAATATTTTGGGTTGGGACACGGGCCCACTCCATCATCGCGGGACAGTCAAAACATTGGAGGGGGGTGGAAAAGTCATCGCTGGAGAGAGAGAGAGAGAGAGAGAGAGGAGAGAGAGAGATAGAAAGTCGCATTTGGTATCACGACTTTGCCAACAGTGTGTCAAATATGAGGTATGAGTGTGACAATTTTAGCCCTGATACCCTCTGTAAATATAACCCTTTTTTTTATGGCAATACCCACAATGCCCTCTTCCCCAGCGTGTGGACCTAACAGGAATAATCTTTCAGTTGGGCGTCGTTGGAATTGACAGAATCTCGCGTTTTGGACGATTTCAGTCGATTCCTGCGAAGACCTGAATTTCGTAATCAGTCATTTAGGCAACGTCAGAATTACTACCTCTTGCGTCTTATATACAATCCCCTATTCCCCACGCGAGGGATCGTAACCAGGTTTATGTAGGGAGGTGAATTTCCCCCCGCCCCCAAAGGCCTGAAAATTCCCCAAAATACCTCACCAGTCTTGAGTTATGCTTGTATGTGCAATTCCCCCCTCGACAATTTAAGATGACGTCTCCGAAAGTCCCCCTGAGGCTCTCTGACAGTTCCCCTCAGTTTCCCCTCGGTTCCCCTCGGTTGGAATATGCCGGAAATGAATTCCCCCTCCCTCCGTAGTTATCAAGTCACGTGACCCCCATCTCGTACAGATTGGTCACGGCGTTCAATAATGTCTTCGTCTGTCTGTATGATTTGTTGGAAGGGCTGGTTCTATGTAACAAACAAATTATTGGGCTTTTCAAGACTCTCTCTCTCTCTCTCTCTCTCTCTCTCTCTCTCTCTCTCTCTCTGCATGTTTGTGTTTGTGTGTTGACCTGCAAATTTGCTATCATAAACATGCTTATAATACTTCAAAATGACATTTCCCTTGATAGCGAAATATTCCTCGGCTATCATGGCGCGTCTGCTGATTGGTTGGAAATTCCTACTCTGACCTGGCGTCGTGATTTGGGAATCTTTGTGGAATTCGTTATCGTTTTTGTAAACAGTAATTATAGTAAGGCAAACCGACTGTTATTTTAGAGTAGGCACTTAGTATCCACGAAATTGAACAGGCCTAGGCTTTGCAAGAGAGAATTGTGATCAAACACTTGATGAGGTCTGTTAATTGTAAGGAGTACTGGTGAGGTAGGCCTAAATTTTGCTCCAGAGCCCCTTTCGTGAGCGTTTTCCCCCCTAGGTCTTCTTCCATTGGGGAATAAGTGGTTGAAATTTAGAGCAGAAATCAAGGGATTTCATAAAATAATGTCCATACAGTCAGGGAAGGTTAGATGGCACAGAATATTCCCATATATATATTGAATATTTAATAATTTTTTCATACAAAGTGATCGTTGGTACCTTGGCCTGCTTTATATATTGATTACCGATGTGATTAGCAACCTGCAGATAGATTGGCTAAACAAAAAAGATGTAGGAATTGTGTTGGAAGTGTTTTTGTGTTATGTTATTGTGTTGTTCGTCCGGAGAGGAAATTGTGTATACGGAGTGGTATCAGATTTGTGAAACGAAGTTCAAAAAGAAGTTGATTTGAGCTGTTTGATGAATGACCAGTGCCATGTGTTGTTTAATGTTATTTTTTTTATAAACTGTTAAGCATTAATCTGTTATTCCAGGCCAGATAGTATCCCTGAGAATCGACTTCGTCAAGACTTAAGGTTTGAAAAAGTGGTCGTAGTAGAAAAGATAAAAAAAATGAGAGGCACCTGGGAAGTGTGGGCGCCTCCCAAGCTGCCAGAGGCCTTCCAGGGAAATCACGACCTCTAGGAGCGGAAGAGGCCGTTACCACAGACTATGCCAAGAGCCGGGTGTTGGTGGTAACGCTGTGGGAGGAGGACAACAACAGCAGCAGTTGCGCAGGCTGAGAAAGCAGAGCTCGGTGGTGGTGACGTCGTCCTCCAGGAGAGAGAAGCAGCAGGATTCGGAGGAGACAGCGGAGGAATCTTTCGAGGACTCGTCGGCGTCGCCCAGGGACTCGCCCAAGCACTTCCGCCGGTCCTCGTCGGGTCCGGGCGGATTCAGAGCCGCCGCCACTGGAGGGCATAGCTCTAGAGGTTATACCAGTCTCAGTGCCGCGGGTTCCCCGTCGCTCCTCAAGAAGTCGCTGGGGAAGTCCAAGAGTAGCAACAGCAGCAACAACAGCACGAAAGAAGAGGGTCCGCTTCTCCCACAACGTCAGCGTGTCCCACTCCCCGTCCTGTTTCGGCTCCTTCACCAAGCAGAGCCTCGGGGCCATCGGGGCATTAGCCATCCGGGAACGGTATGGAGAAGGGAGCGACAGTCTGTACGCGAGCCTAGGCCCCAAGTCGCATGCGCTCAGACGCCAGCGCCAGAATTCGGGTCTCGCGGGGTCTGGGGAGTACCACCAGCTCGCGGCCGTGAACTCCATCTCGGCGTCTTTAGGGCGAGAGGCCCACTACGACGTCGGAGGGGTCCCCGGCACGAGAGAGAGTTCCTTCAGCTATCCTCGGAATCTGACGGGCAAGAACCAGCTGCCGGTGCGGGTGAAGATGCTCTCGTACATGCTGCCCGTCGAGGAGAAGGCGAACTTCGCGGAGGGCGACGCCTCTTCCTTCACGCCCCTGAGCGACGACCGGTCGCCCGTGTCCGAGACCAAGCCGCTCCTGGGCGAGGAGAAGTCGGACAAGCTGGTCTCCATCGCCGACTCTGTTCGGCTCGATTCGCCCTCGACGGAAGCCAAACTCATCATGGATGCCAAGGAGAATGAGAAGACTCACGACCTGGAGGAGAACGGGTTGGAAACGAAGGTTTTGGGGTCCTCGGAAGAGAGGAGCCCGGCGGCTAGCGAGGACAAGTCGGTCTTCAGCGAGACCCTGGCCTCTCCTGGGTCGGACGACCGCTCCATCATCAAGACCTCTGCATCATCGACTAAGCCGAATCTTAAAAGGTAAGACCTTTCCGAAACTTACTCCCACCTTTGGGTAATACATACTTACCACTTTCTCATTATAATACTCCCTAGTTCCTCGTTGGACGAGTTGGGTCAGCTCAGTGGTCTGGTTAAACTTAGATATACTTAACTTTCTAATGATAACCCTGTTTCGTGCTTGAGTGGTGAGTCTGAGGTAGATCAGGTTAAGTTACCAGACTCCTGTCAGTCATCTGTATTGTGTATTTATTACTATAAGGCTAACTAATAGTTTATTTATCTTCATATTTTCTGCAATTTTTGGTCAGGGAATTTTAGTCATTTCCCTGTTCAGGGTAAATTTTTAAATATTAGTGATTAATTCAAGCTATTTATCATTTTTCTGGTTCAATGGATGAATCTTGTAGCCCTTTTCTTTCTTAGGAACCAGCGTTCTTTAGGGTAGAAGAACTAGTCGCAATATAATTATATATATATATATATATATATATAATATATATATATAATATATATAATATATATATATATATATATATTATATAAAGGTATAAGCCATGAAGGAAAGTGAAAACACTGGAGTAGTTGCAAGACCTTTCGACTCACGTCCTTTAGTCGGTCTGCTAAGTAAAGGGACGTGTTTTTTTAGTCGAAAGATCTTGTAGAGCTACTCGAGTGTTTCACTTTCCTTCGTGGTTTATCCTTTATTTATGCATTTATCACGTTCCAAACTTTCGTGATTCAGTATACACACACACACGTGTATATATACAATATATATATATATATATATATTGTTGTGTTTACATACATCCATTTAAATAAGCATACAGTCCATAGGCCTAAGACCTAGAATGCTATTCACATCACTTGACGGACGTCGCTGCGTAAATCCAGCACTAATGGCCCAGCGCCGTTACGTCCGAAGAAGTGCCAGTATCACCACCCATTCCGGCCCGTGGAATCCACCGCAGGAATGTAAACGGGGTACTTATTCCTGCGGGAGTTAGGGGTATGGGGTATCTATAGAGGGCCTGTATATTTATATACCCCTGTTGAGTGCTATGACTTCATTATGCCCAAATGGGACAGGAGAGTGTCTATTCCTGGGTACTTTAGTGTTACGGGGTTTTCGAGAGGGCACATACCCAGCAAGGAGGCGTTAGTTAGTACTTCGTTATGTCTGAATGGGCAATATGCCCAAATGGGACAGGAGTACCTATTCCTGGGTATTTTAGTGTTATGTGGGTATTGAGAGCTTTAGTCAGCTTACATGTTGGTGTTTAATTTCTTGTTTACTATAAACAGGATGTGGGTATTTCTTGTTTACTATATAGGTTAGGTCATTGGGGGTCAAGATTAGATGGGGAATTTTAACGAAACTAAAAACAAGTGAATCTTTTAGATCTTGACAAGAGCCAAAACCTCTGCAGGAAAATTGTAAAGAGTGACAAATTAAGTTGTTTAGATATTGAGGGAATTAAAAGTCTTGTGAGATAATTGTAAACAAACAAAGGAAATGGGAATAGAACTGTAAACAAACGACGCACAAGCAAAACAAACCAAGAGAGCACTTGAGGTTTCTTGACCCTGAAGCTGATAGGTCCATTAAAAATCGAGAGACCTTCAATTGGAAATCCATCTCGGCTGACAGATGCGATTATAGGCCCAACAATAACAAGGAGGTTTTTCGCCTGTTTGTTTGTTTGTTGGTGTTGTTTGTGAAGGAGGGAGTTTTTTTTTTGTCATATTCCAGGATTTGCTTTTTATTTTTTGTTAAGGAGCGAGTTTTTTTGCCCTGATAGAGGGTATGTTTAGGTTTGTTTATGTGTTTGTGATAGGAGTTTTTTTTGTCATAAAACTGTGTTTGTTTAGGTTTGTGTCTGCATGTTTGTTGGTATTGTTTGTGGAGGGAGTTTTGTTTAGGTTTATTTCAGTGTTTGTAAAGGGAGTTTTTGAAGAGAATATATTCAGGTTTGTGTCTGTTTGTTTGTTTGTTTGTTGGTGCTGTTTGTGGAGGGAGTTTTTTTTTTCATAGTCCAGGATTTTTTTTAGGTTTGTTTCTTGAGTTTGTGAAGGGTTTTCTTATCCTGATAGCAGATGGTTTGTATAGCTTTGTGTCTTTGTTGTTAGTGCTGTTTGTGGGTCTGTTTAGGTTTCTGTTTGTCTGTTTGTTAGTGCTGTGTTTGTGAAGGGAATTTCCTTCATCCTTATAACATAGATAGTTTTATAGTTGTTGATATAGATCAGATTTGTTTGTTGGTTGTTAGAGCAGTCATGCACAAACACTCACAAACACACACATACACAATTGTATGTTCATGTAACAAGCACTCAATGCACACAGACAGATAGACAAACATCTATTAACTAGAATTTCCTCCGAATTCGAAGCTTTCTTTAGGCCTATTTTTTTGGGCCTCTGTAAGGCCTAGCGTCAAGCTGTCAGCAACAGATTAAAGTTCGTGATAGGGGGCGAATCGTCAGAAAAAAAAAAAAAAAGTCAGAACGAATGAAATTGGTAGATGTATTGAGTGTTGAATTATGGGATTTGCTCTCTCTCTCTCTCTCTCTCTCTCTCTCTCTCTCTCTCTCTCACCACAGAAATGGCATTCGGGAAGCCCTATTTATACACTGTTAATTCTTCCATATTATATCTTCTGTTGGGGTGGGGAAGGGTAGGGATGGGGGGGGATTAAGGGTTCTCGTCGTTGCCATCTCTCTCTCTCTCTCTCTCTGTCTAATAATCTTGGTGTTCTTGGACTGATTTTTCGCGAGTCTCCAATAGCAACATCTACGCACAACAATCTTCTCCCACCCCCCACCCCTTACGAGTGGTGGAAATGGGGCTGCGCCTCCCCTTCCCAGCTCCCAGTTCCCCCCTAAAATTAATAGACCCCCCCCCCCACACGGCGGCCTTTCAAACGACGTATTTGCCAATCCGACCAGCAATGGTAACTGTATAGTATTTAATAGCTTGTCTCAAGGATTGGAAAGGATTAGCTACTCTAGGGAGAGAGAGAGAGAGAGAGAGAGAGAGAGAGAGAGAGGGGAGGGGAAGGGGAAGGGGAAGAGGGAGTGTTATTAATGAGGTTTGAGGGAGAGAGAGAGAGAGAGAGGAGAGATTTGCAAGCAAGAATGAAAATCAGATCAGACAGATAAAAAAAATTATAAAGAAGAATGAATCGTAATTAGAAGAGAAGCATAACGAGAGAGAGAGAGATCAGTCGTCCACAACTCTTCCACAACCTTTTCACAACTCTTTCACTCACCAGAGACGAAAGCCTTCGAAAGTGACTTGTAATATTCGGGTGGCAAGAAAAATTCGCTATCTCTCTCTCTCTCTCTTTCTCTTTTTTTGTAAGGCTTCTGTGAGAGGAGGAGGAGGAGGAGAGACAGAAGAAGAAGAAGGAGAAGAAGAAGAAGAAGAGGCAGTAGGACAGGTGCAGTGATCGAGGACAAAATGTATCATGAAGTCTTGTCAAATGTGTCTCGTGTGTTCTATTTTATTTTTTTTAATAGTTTGCCTCTGGAATATTTTATATTATTATTTTGTTTATTCTTTGCGGTTTCTTTGTCTCTTTGTAGTACCTTGTTTCTGCCCTGCGTGAGCTGGTGGTGTATATAATATATATAACTATATAGATAATATATATATATATATATATATATATATTATATATATATATATATATATATATATATATATATATATATATATATAGAGAGAGAGAGAGAGAGAGAGAGAGAGAGAGAGAAATAAAACTGAGTGCCACAAAACCAGAATTCGGGAATAAAATTCAAAAAAATTCTGAATAAAAAATATGACCCACATATTTTAAAAGAGAGAGAGAGAGAGAGAGAGAGAGAGAGAGAGAGAGAGAGAGAGAGAGAGAGAATACCATAATAACAGAATTTGGAAATAAAATGTTAAATAATTCTGAATAAAAAAATGAACTACATATTTGAGAGAGACCTTACTTACCTTACAGACCTTACATCTTGTTCGGGTTGCCCCAGGTCCCTCAGTGTGAGGCACCTCTAATGTCTACCAGAGAGTTGCTAGTACATATTCCGGTATATTTTGCATCTTCCAATCTTGGATGGTCTGGGATGCAGCTTAGATATTTGTCAAGCTTATTCTTAAACACATCTACGCTCACTCCTGTTATATTCCATTCTTGAATTATTATGTAGCGTTCTCTTCTCCTTTCTATACTATATAATTTTAAGGATTGTAGTCTTTCCCAGTAGTCAAGGTCCTTAACTTCTTCTATTCTAGCTGTAAAGGACCTTTGTACACTCTCTATTTGTGCAATATCCTTTTGATAGTGTGGGTACCATATCATATTGCAATATTCAAGTGGACTACAAACATATGTTTTATAAAGCATAATCATCTGTTCAGCTTTTCTTGTTTTGAAGTGCCGTAACATCATTCCCATTTTTGCTTTACATTTTGCCAATAGAATTGCTATTTGATCATTGCATAACATGTTCCTATTCAACATCTCACGAAGGTTTTTAACTGCTTCCTTATTTGTGATTGTCTTATTATTATATATATATGCATATAGCTTTCCTTCTCTGTCTCCATAATTTATTGATTCAAATTTATCAGAGTTAGATACCATCCTATTTACCTCTGCCCAATCATATACTCTGTTAAGGTCTCTTTGTAGCGCGTTCCTATCTTCATCATAAGTAATTTCTCTACTTATTCTTGTGTCATCGGCGAAACTATTCACTACCGAGTCCTTAACATTACTGTCTATGTCTGCAATCATAATAACAAACAGTAATGCAGATAACACCGTACCTTGTGGCACACCGGATATTACCTTAGCTTCATCCGATTTCTCATCGTTTTCAATAACTATCTGTTTTCTGTTGGGTAAAAATTCTTTTAAACCATCATCCTACTTTATCCCCTATATTATGTTTTCTAATTTTCTTTGCTAGTGTATTATGGTCTACCTTGTCAAGAGCTTTTGCAAAGTCTAGATAAACCACATCTGTTTCATTTCCGCTTTTCATATTTTTGTATATGTTCTCACGGTGGACTAACAGTTGGGTTTGTGTACTTTTTCCGGGTACAAAACCATGTTGTCCTATATTAAACAAATTATTTTTTATTAAATGTTTCATAATATTTTTCTTCATTACCCTTTCATACACTTTCATAATATGTGATGTTAGACTCACAGGCCTATAGTTACTTGGCTCTAGTCTTGATCCTTCCCACTTTTTCATTTCTTGCTTATCTCTGTTTTCACTTGCTTTGGAATGGACTGTTAATTCTATGACATTATGGTCTGAAATACTCGCATTATAAACTATTATTTCTTTAACATAATTCACCTCATTCACAAATACTAGGTCTAAAGTATTCTCCTTTCTTGTTGGCAGGTGATTTATTTGCTGAATGTTGTATTCTAGTAGCATATCTAATAGCTTTTCGAATTGCCTCTTATCTTCTGCACTACTATTACTCTCTTTTTTATATGTATAACTACAACAAAAATCTCCTATTCGTTCTTTCCAATCTACGAAAGGAAAGTTAAAGTCTCCAGATAGGAGAATAGTCCAGTCCTTGTGATTTCCACATATATCATCCAATTTTTCTATTATTATGTCAAACTCTTTAGAGAGAGAGAGAGAGAGAGAGAGAGAGAGAGAGAGAGAGAGAGAGAGAGAGAGAGAGAGAGAGAGAGAGAGAGAGAGAATACCATAATAACAGAATTTGGGAGTAAAATGTAAAATAATTCTGAATAAAAAAATGAACAAAATGATACATATTTGAGAGAGAGAGAGAGAGAGAGAGAGAGGAGAGAGAGAGAGAGAGAGAGAATATGATCATATTCCAATATTACCCACTCCACTTGACCCCGAGGGGCAAATTCGCCCCTAATGGTATGGGACATTAAAGGTCAGATTACTGACCAGCATAGCAATTCAACATTATTTAAGTTAATTGAATTCTCTCTCTCTCTCTCTCTCTCTCTCTCTCTCTCTCTCTCTCTCTCTCTCTCTCGATGTACATGATGCCCCATGCCCACGTAACCTGATCTGTCGCCAGGGTGGGTGTGTATGTCCCAGGTCACCTGGTTTAAATTCAATGTTTTAATATATTTTCATATATTAAATCCCTAAGTATCATCTACCTACCTACCCAACCCCTTTTTATAGGGGAGACAGTCAGGTGGGCGTGGCCGATGGGCGTGTCCTATGGGCGTGGGCTGCTGGCTACTGAGTTACTCACATTGTTTCTGGCCGAGTGGTTGTGTGATGTCTGCTTCAGTTGGGGATGATTTGTGCTTGTGTTTGTGTTTGTTTGTTTGTGGGTGGATATGTTTTTGTATGTTTTTGTGTTTATGTCTGTTTTTGTGTAGTGTTTTATGTTTGTTATATATTTGTGTAGTGTTTGTGTGTATTTGTGTGTTTGTGTATGTGATTATATATATATATATATATATATATATATATATATATATATATATATATATATATACACCAAGGAGGGTTACCTACCCAATTATTGCCCAGACCAAACGTTGCTTCATTCAGTGATTGAATGATTATTGGTGTCTTGAATTATATATACAATATATATATTATTTATTACTGTATGAGTCAAAATCAGTGGGGGCAGACCCACTTAACATTACAACCAGTCAAGAAGTTTATTTTTTAGAAGAAGAGGCCGATGGGAGGGGCAGTCTATACCCCTTCTTAACCCAGAAAATAAAGATACGAGAAAAACATGTATAATAAACCTCTTGTAAAAATGAAAGTTGCAGGAAACTGGAAGCAAGAAGAGAGTACCTGAATTGTCTGACAGGTGTTATGGGGATATTCCTCTAGCCTGGGGGAGTAGTATTAAGGGGGAGTTAGCCAGTTGAGCAGCTAATTAAAAACAATTACCTGTATAATGTAAAAATAGTATTGTTTTATTAGAAGAAAATGGATAGATTATTGGTGAATAAATAATGGACTAATAGGCCTGTAATCCCCCTCCATTACTCCCTAACTATTAACACCCTTCTCTAGCCTGAGAGAGTAGCAGCTGAGATAATACCTGTAAAAAAGAGTTGCTTTATCATAAGAAATTATGAATAATTGAGATAAATAACGGAATAATAGGCCTATACTCCCATTCCATTACTCCCTACTCCCCTCAGTTTCTACTCCACAAATACCCCATTCCGTTAACCACCCCCCCCCCACCCCCATAGCCAACACAAAAGGAGCATCTGAGTTCTATTGTGTTTTGCCGGCGTTTTTACGACGGAAGTAATGATGGAGGGGGGAATGGGGGGGAGGAGGGAGGGAAGGGGGGAGTGTTTGGGGATGGTGGAGGGAGTGTTGGAGAAGAAGGGAGGTGGAAGGGGAGGTTAGTAGGGGAGTAGAGAGAGAGAGAGAGAGAGGGGTTAGTTGCCAAGGGGAAAACTTGATACGAATTAGAGACACCAGTTTTATGACTTGTATGATATATTGAAAGAGAGAGAGAGAGAGGCTCCTTCTGTAAAAGAGAGAGAGAGAGAGAGAGAGAGAGAGAGAGAGAGAGAGAGAGAGAAATAATCTATAAACAAAACCCAGAGATATCAATCGTTGAGAGAGAGAGAGATAGAGAGAGGCTCCTTCTGTATGAGAGAGACAGAGAGAGAGAGAGAGGCTCCTTTAAGAGAGAGAGAGAGAGAGAGAGAGAGAGAGAGAGAGAGCGACGACCATTCCATATGAACTTTGATGTCATTCAGGTGGAAAGTATTTAAAGGAATATATATGTGATTCTCTCTCTCTCTCTCTCTCTCTCTCTCTCTCTCTCTCTCTCTCTCCATAAATTCCAGGGAGATGCTGACAGCTATTGTTGAGAGGGAGGAGGTATCCAGAACAGATGAGATTTCTGGGGTGGGGAGGGGGGGGCTATGGGGGGGGGGACTGGGTCTGTTTGGGGCCCACGTAGATAGGTGATTGTGAGGAAAACAAGAAATCTGGCGAAAGATAAGGGGAAAGAGACCGACTCTCTCTCTCTCTCTCTCTCTCTCTCTCTCTCTCTCTCTCTCTCTCTCTGTCTTCATATAAATACCTATCGTAGGCCTAGCTATAGATTGCTTTTTTTATTTTATTTCTAAGTCTTATTGTGAGTTTTTATTTCCTTATGTTTGGCGTTATTGCATTCTCTCTCTCTCTCTCTCTCTCTCTCTCTCTTCGTTCTCTCTCTCTCGTCTCTCTCTCTCTCCTAAATCCAAATTTAATGGGAACATATTTTGGCTTCATAAATATACCTCTCGTAGGCCTAGCTATTGATTTAATTTTTTTATTTAAAAAAAATCTTATTCTGGTTTTTTATTTCCTTATATTTAGCGTTATTGCATTCTCTCTCTCTCTCTCTCTCTCTCTCTCTCTCTCTCTCTCTCTCTCTTCTCTCTCTCTCCAATGTGGGCCTGTTACGGGCGACGTTTGTATACAGAGTATTTCATTATGGATTATATAGCAAGTAGAGACCGCGTTCAGGAGGATGAGTACACCAACGGAAAACCGTTTCCCCTTAATGAATATATGTATTACAAGGAGCAACCCTGTTTAAGGAAGAGATGTCAGGTAACGGAAAACAGTTTCCTCCTCTCGTGAATTGTTTATCGCATTGCAAGCAGGCAGAGGCCGCGTTCAGGAGGGTGAGTAAACTAACGGAAAACCATTACCCTTCTAATCTTCTTCTGAACGCGCCTCAAAGGACATCGAATACGGAAATTGAGTTGGAGAAGCATCTCTCTCTCTCTCTCTCTCTCTCTCTCTCTCTCTGCGTCAGAAAAACGCAGGTTAATTAGTGTCCGCACCTGAAAAAATATTGACCCGGTGAGTCACGCACCACGCAAGAAGAAGGAACTATGTTTTTTTATTATTATCTTTTTTTTATTTTTTTTAACCGAGATTTAAAAAAAACCATTGATTGTAGGTGCAGATAATTTGTGTCGATTTTTTTCGAATGATTGTTAGTTTTTGGTGCTTAGTTAGAATTGCTAGCAGTTTTTTTTTCTATGATTTTTTGCAATTTTTTAATATGATTTTTTTATATATTTAAAATCAACTTTCATTTATTGACATTTTTTTCACTTTTTAAAATCAATATTGATATATTGCCATTTTTTTAATTTTTAATATTTGAAATCAACTTTGATTTACTGCAAATTTTATCATTTTTATTATTTAAAACCAACATTAATTTATTGCAATTTTTTATAGTTCTTATATTTAAAATCAGCGTTGCTTTTTATCAAATATTTGTAATGTTTAATATTTAAACTCAACTTTGATTATTGCGATTTTTTATCATTTGTTATAATTTAAAATCAACATTGAGTTATTGCAATTTTTATAATATTATTCAAAACCAACATTGATTTCTTGCAATTTTTTTTTACAATCTTCAATACTTAAAACCAGCATTGCTTTATTGCAATTTTTTTTACAATCTTCAATACTTAAAACCAACATTGCTTTATTGCAACATATCACAATTGTCTAGAATGAAAAAAATTAATTTATTGCAAAAATACCCCCAAACTAAACCTGTATATTGGCCAACTTAGAACTTCATGCGTCATTTGCATTCCAACCAGAATGCAACATATCGAAGAATGTGTAGAGGGGAAGAGAAAGAGTGAATATAAGATAAAAAAAGAGCTTAAAGAACAACCAGATAAAAGAGATAGCATAAAGAACAGTCAACAGTGAAAGAATAGACAGGCAAAGAGAGATATTTATAAAAAGAGTAGTCAGAATAAACGAACGGAAACATACAAGCAGAGAACAGTGTCTCTGTCAGCTGGGAATAATTGGCGGTAGTTTAGCGATTAATTAATCGCTCCGTTGCCTTGGGTGCGGTTTGTATGCGTGTGGATGGAGCGCGCGAGAGCGCTAGGCTCCAGTCGAGTGCAGTCTGTTTATGATAACGTTGACGCTCGTGCTATGCTTATATAATATTCCCTTGCCCCGTCCAGGAATCAAACCTGTGGCCTATTAGGATTGTCCCACCCCCCAACCCAACCCCAAGGCTCACAGCACACTTATCCCACTCAGCCGTCGACCTAGATAGCTGATTTATCTCCTTTGATGTGCTACAAGTGTATAAAGTACGCCTCAAGAGATCCTGATAATGAGGACCGCATTCCTTCATTGGTAGCGGAGCGCTCCTGTATGGGCATATCGACGTCTTGTCCTTTGCCCGGGTAAGGGCAGGTCGTCGGAAGGCATTCCCAAGCACGTATGGGCATTAGGAACAAAGACACGATTATTAGGCATTAAAAGAAAAAAAGTACAAAGGCATTGAGGAAAATTTGCCATCAGCAGGTGCTGTATATTATAGGTGAGATTGTCTGTAATTGAGGCATCTCTCTCTCTCTCTCTCTCTCTCTCTCTCTCTCTCTCTCTCTCTCTCTCTCTCTCTCTCTCTCTCATCTCTTTATATATATATATATATATATATATA
>NC_087222.1:26114505-26119505 GCF_015104395.2 Macrobrachium nipponense
TTTTATTTCGTCATTGTCTTTGTTATATGATGACATTATTCATAATAATATTTCTTGAACTATAGTGATTGAACGTAATGTAATTCGTCATTGTATTTGCTATATGATGACGTTATTCATTATAATAAGGTATAACTCTTCATTATAATATGAACTACTGTCTCATAAAACGAAAATAATTAAGTGATTTAGCCTAGTAATTATATCTGCTCCAAGATGGTTCTTAAATAATTAAGAGCAATGAATTGAAATGAAGTTATGAAATAATCTGATGAAAAATATAAAATATAAAAATTGATGAATGGTAGAAAATAAATACATCTTTTTATGCAAGAGTAAATGGGGAATAATAGAAAATTGAAAGAAACTAGGAAGATACGATAATAAAGAAAAATTGAGAGATGATTAAAAATAGAAAAAATATAAAAAGAAATAATATTAATTGAAATGAAAAGCGTGACATATCAAGATAAAAACTAATATTAAAATAAAAAAGAAAGCTATAACGGAAATACGATGATAGAACAAGAAAGGAAAAGGAAAATGGATATATAGTGAAAAATGAATTAGTGTTTCGCCAGCTCGTTGTCAGCTGGACATTGCATAATCTGCAAATAGGGTTGGGCACATTTGGACAGATGTGTTTTGCAAAGATTTTTCGGTTCATTTTTTATTGTCACCATTGGAGAGAGAGAGAGAGAGAGAGAGAGAGAGAGAGAGAGAGAGAGAGAGAGAGAGAGAGAGATCCCCCTGTCAACCATAATGCTGTACGTATGATAGATATTTGTCATTTTTTTCGAGAAGATAAATTTATTATTATTAATGACGACAGCTTTGGAGCAGTTGAACCTAATGTCATGTTTTTAATCTCTCTCTCTCTCTCTCTCTCTCTCTCTCTCTCTCTCTCTCTCTCTCTCTCTCACACACACACACAACATTCCTCAACGTCAATTTACTGTAACTTTTCCTCGTTAATCTCGTTAACGTGATTACTCTCTCTCTCTCTCTCTCTCTCTCTCTCTCTCTCTCTCTCAAGCTACAACTAAAACACTTCAGCAGGAAAACGTGCGCTCGGCCGTTTAATTCTATTCCCCACAGGGGCCAAAGACCCATAAATTTAACACCTCATTCGACCTGGCAGACCTTTAAGCTGGAATAGGGGTGCGTTCAGTTGGGTCCCTCTAGGCGAGGCTATTTCCTGTTGGGTCTCACTTGACTAACAAAAGCCTGGTTTTGTTGGGATAGAGGTTCGTTCATTTGGTGTCACACTTAAAGACGGGTTCAGTATTATTATTGTCTAACCCTGAATAGACTAAGTTTTCATTTGGGTATGTTCAGTTTGGATAGAGCTGCGTTCAGTTGGTGGTCCACAGGTCGGTTTGGTTCAGTTTGATCCTTGAAATAAACAGCAGGCGTTCTGTAGGACGCCTCAGGTTGTCAGCCTGGTTCAGTAGTGATGACTGGTTGAAGTAACTTGCGTTCATTTGGTTCAAACGAGTGGCTCAGTTTTCCAATGCGTAGAGAAGTACTCTTCAGTAATATGTCTGTAAGGCTTCAGGAAGTGTAGGTAAAGTAATAACACATTATACTAGGCTTCAAGCAAGTGTGGTTGAATAGGGAAGTAGTATTCTTTTTAGCCAAGTCTCCTAGGCAAGCCCAATTCAGCTGGGGTGCATTCTTCTGTAGAAATCGTGTTCACTGTCTCACAGGAATTCCTGGTCTGTGAAGATGCACTCAGTTATACCTCACAGGAAAAAAAATGGATAGGAATATCATTCGGTTACGTTCAACAGTACCGCAAAGCAAGGTATATCGTGTAAGGTCACTCTCAGTCTTGTCCCTGAGACATAACCTTTGCCCTCAGGGCAAACACACCCGAAGACTCCATTCCAATCTGAAACATACATAATCTATCAACAGAATACATCTCGCTCTAGGGCTGGTATGGGAGCTAGCCTCTGTCCTCATATGACAGACACACTCATTACTAGGTCGATAAAACGATTTGTAATTGTCCTGACTCCTATCTGGAAGTGATTGGTGTGACTCCTGACCACTGGTGAAATCACTCTCCTGGGTGTTGTCTTTGAAATAAATACAATCTTTTCCTGTGGTCAGAAGTGGCAATTGGTTGTTATGTCTGACATCTATAAAAACCTGCTGTTTTGATAAAGCAAAAGCCACTTTTCACTTGGAAACGCTTCTGATATCATGACAAAGTGGACAGGGTGTTTGCCCAAAGCTATATTGGCCTCCCATCCCATTAAGATAAGTATAACCTTTCGTCTTAACCGAGTTGTGCCTTACTGGTCTCAGCTGAGTGAATTTAGAGGCTATTTCATTTCAGTCAGACAGTTACTGACTTGTGGCCTCTGCCAACTCCAAGGTATCCCTCAATGGAGTGCAAGAACTCCCTTCTTGTAGAAATGAAACTAAACATTTACCCTCACAGCCTGTTTCAAAGCCCAACGACATGTTCCTCTCATGTCCCCATAAATTGAATGAGACACTCTGGCCCCTTATTCCAGCAGCTGAATGCACTTTCACCCTCCCACCCTTGCCAAATGAACGCGCCCTTCGCCAGCCACCGAATGAACGCACCCTCATAATCCCCAGCTACTCTTCTCTCCCGGGGCGTCGAGAATTCAGGCCGTACAGCGTCTGTCAGCCAATAGGTTGATGACATTAGCATAACAGAACGTGGTTAAAGGGGATCTTATCCCCTCCATAAGTGGGGGAAAGGGAAGCGAATTAATTGAATTGTATTCACTTGATCTACATAATGCTGTATGTAGGGTGTAAAGAGGATCGACCCTTGTAATGCGTTGGTACTTTTATTGCCTACTGTACATGGGCGCGAGTTATATTATTATTATTATTTATTATTGATATTCCATTTGCCGATGGGTTTGTCACAGCTTAAATTAACGTTCCCCCTTTCTGTCCTGGACTGTAAAAGGACACCAGATAGCTTTCGAATCACGTCTGCTAGGTCCTCGGATTGATCCCAGATTTTCATATACCAATCCACCGAGCTGTAAACGGGTACTAGTTTATATTTGGGGTTAGGATTAAGGGTGTTGGGACAGCAGCCTCACACCTGAAAATGTATGTATGTAATGTATGTATACATACATACATACGTCTGTAGATGTTATCTAAGCTCTGAACAAAACATGTCTTATGGAAAACGGCGCTAATGAATTTATATATATGCCAGGTCACGTTTAGATAAAAGCCTTCAATGCAAATGAGATTTTTATGTCTTACGCATTTCTCTCTCTCTCTCTCTCTCTCTCATACGAACACACAACTGAAGTACACAACCCTCCTGGACAACACCGTAATAAATACAATGTCCAAACGTCTGGAAGAAAGAAAATGAAATAGAATAAGACAAGCGAATGATAAAAAGGGGAAATAAATCAATAGAGGTCATCAGAAAACGATAACTTGAGAGAGAGGAGTGGTAAAGGGAGATATGAAACAGCCGATAAAGGAAGTGTAGAAGAGAATTGGATAAAAAGGGGAATAAATCAATAGCGTCATCAAGGGAACGATAAAACTTGAAAGAGAGGATTGGTAAAGGGAGATATGAAACAATTGGATGAAGGTGTTGCGTATAAGTCCTTTTTTTTCATGATATTTGATATTTTTCTGCCCATTTGATGTGTCTATCAGCCTCTACGTTCATTACCACCATTCGTATTTATCGTCTGTCTTCATATCAAGTCACTTTTCATTATATTTGACATTTTATTTGTCCATTTCACGAGTTTATCATCTTCTACGTTCATTCTTCCCATTCGTAGTTACCATCTTATGTTCACACTCAGCGTTATTATCGGGCTCGCTTATTGATTAATCCAAATCGTTATCGTCCGATGTACTTTTTGAACCTCTCTCTCTCTCTCTCTCTCTCTTTCTGTATCTTTCTCCCTCCCCATTTTTTTTTTAGGAAGGCGGGCCGCGACCCACGAATGGACGCGTATAGAGGGAGGGCACAATGGGCCTTCCATTCATAATTCAGGGGTTGTAGTAGATGGCGGGGTGTTGCCTAGTTGTAGAGCAATGGGTGTTACGGGGGACTGCTTAGTAGCAGTCTTGGCGCTTGTAGAGGGTCAACAATGCTGTTATGAACTTTATATATATTATAATTATCTATCTATCTATCGATATATGTATCTATATAATTATATATATTCACTAAAATTAATATAGATCTATATTTGTCTTTCCAGGTACGTCCTAGTTGTGAGAAGGGCATTGCTCTATATAGTTCTTGTGAGTACAGACGGTTTGCATAACTAATATAGTATTTTTGTTAAATATATCTTTGATAATATTGTTGTGATGTTGTCAACATTCTTGAGAACGGGTGAACTGGATTGGATGGAACTTGCTGTATACGTTTATAGTGGCTGTGAGTGTTCAGTTCAGTGTTGAGGTTATGAAGTATCTCTCTCTCTCTCTCTCTCTCTCTCTCTCTCTCTCTCTCTCTCTCTCTACCCACGCCCTCCCACAGAGCTGTAATACCCGGTGCCAGTTGTCTTACGACGCACTTACATTTGAGTGCCACCTTTTTGAGTGTTACTTTTTTGATGACCACTGTCTTGAGTGCCATTTTTTGAATCCCATTTTGGATGGACAATTTTTGAGTGACACTTTTTCGGGCCTTTTTTTGGTGGGGGGGGGGGGGGGGCAAATTTTTTAGTGCTACTTTCTTGAGTTCCACTTCTCAGGGCCTGTTTTTTTAGGGGCTCCAAATTTTTGGTGGTTACTTTTTATAATGACCACTTTTTTGATGGCAGCTTTTTTGAGCGCCAATTCTCAGGACCAGTTTTTTTGTGTGTGTTGGGGGGCCAATTTTTGAGTGCCCCTTGGTTTGTAGGTCCACTTTTTTTTTATGCCCACTTTCTGAGGGCATTTAGAATCGAAATGGATTTGAGATGAGGGTTTTGCTCTCTCTCTCTCTCTCTCTCTCTGGGGAGATTATTGCG
>NC_087222.1:26122276-26127276 GCF_015104395.2 Macrobrachium nipponense
TCAAATTTATTCACGACCCCAAAAAATTATTGAAAAATAATTCTAAATGAAATAACTATGATTATACATAGTAACAGTAACTTCACGTGTACACACATACACACGTACACACATACACACATACACATACACACTAACAAATATTATGAATTCACAATACAAAAAAAGAAAACGTACGGATGAAATAACGAAGGAAATAAAAATACACGAAACAACGAATAAACGAAGAAGGAAAATGAATAAATAAAAAAATAAACAAAGGCAAAAGAAAAAATAAACATAAACAAAAATATATTGCATGCAAGTAAGTACGCATTACTCCACCCTAAACCAAACACCAACCCCCCCCCCCCCCGGGGGTGGGGGGGGGGGGAGTTTAAGGAGGAGCCTTTCGTGTGCTGTGGAATGCCTTATCTTCTAATGGAAGAGAGAGAGAGAGAGAGAGAGAGAGAGAGAGAGAGAGAGAGAGAGAGAATTATGTTGACAGAAGCAGAAAGCGACGAGGAACAAGCTAGCTAAGTGAGAGAGAGGAAAGGTTGATAATGATGGAAGTAGGCAGAGAGAGAGAGAGAGAGAGAGAGAGAGAGAGAGAGAGAGAGAGAGAGAGAGCGGCGTGCTGTAAAGGTTAACATTGTGTGTGTGTAAATATTTCCTCAAAGGGAGCGAGAGAGAGAATGAGAGTGAGTGAGAGAGAGGCTGGCTTTGAAAGCACACAAGCACTTTTTAATCACGTCTCGGGGATGGGGGGTGGCAAGTAGCGATGAGAGAGCAGAGAGAGAGAGAGAGAGAGAGAGAGAGAGAGAGAGAGAGAGAGAACTACGTAACTGGCAGGTAGTATAGGTAACCACATTCCAAAAAATATCAATATAATTATATAAATAAAATTATAGATATAAAATATAAACATATATCTATAAACTCTCTCTCTCTCTCTCTCTCTCTCTCTCTCTCTCTCTCTCCATTCAGCCGATTCCCCCAGAAGTACCTGATAAAATTTTGACGGTATTTGATGTGCCTGAACTGAAGTATGATTTGGGAGAGGGGGGGGGAGGGGCGGTGGGGGAGGAGTTTACAAACACACAAGACTTCACAAACCCCCTCCCCCCAATGAAAACAAACTGGACCCCTTCAGCCAAACCCCCAACCCCCATAAAGAAAATGAGACACCACACTTCTCATTACCATGAACGCCAGCAGAGACAGAGTAAATAGACGGAGAGAGAGAGAGAGAGAGAGAGAGAGAGAGAGAGAGAGAGAGAGAGAGAGAGAGGTAACTGGCTGGTCCAGAAATCCTGATAATAATAATTACTCACCAAATTCAATAATTAACCACCAGCTAGCAATGATGCAACATCTCCCTTACCTGCAAAGGAAAATACGATTGATAAAAAATAATCGATAAATATACATAATAATACTCTACGTTTGAACATACCAATAACCTAAAACTAACGTATTAATATCATATATAAACATATCTAAATATACACTCCATTTAAAAGAAGCAGGTGTCTATACACCTGTTACGCAGGTATTCACAGGTTAATTATATATATATACCTGCTGTTCTCCTAAATCAGTTTACCTGGCAATCCCTACCCACCCCTCCCCAATATGGTACGGGGGGGGGGGGGCAGGTTGGGTTGGGGGGGGGGTTTACGGCCCCAATTAAGCCCTGGGCTTCTAGGCATGACGACTGGTCTCTAGTTACTTGAGGGTAAAGAGTAATGTGTTACTTTAATAAGTAAAAGCCATGAGTTTCTTTACTGAGGGAAAATTAGTCTCTTCCGGGAATACTCCAAGCGTTCCATTCCAGAAGATGATTCCCAGTCCAGAATTAATCATACCATCCATTCCCAGAAATTATAGGAATGATGCCCATTCCAGGACCCATAGCCAAAATATACCAGTAATTCCCGGGAATCATAGAAATGGGAATGACTCCCATTCCAAGAATCAACCTCAGAATATACCAGCAATTCCCAGGAATCATAGAAATTATTCCAATTCTATGATTCAACCCCAAAACATACCAGCGATTCCCAGGAATCATGGGAATGATGCCCATTCCAGGAATCAACCCCAAAATATCCCAGCAATTCCCAGGAATCATGGGAACGATTCCCACGCCAGGACCCAGTCCCGAAATATCCCAGCAATTCCCGGGAATCATGGGAACGATTCCCATTCTCGCCCTGGAATCCTTACCTTGAGAGCCTCTTGATTCCAGATCTGGCGATGGCGGACGTGATGAGGATCCCGGAATGCTTCTTCCGGGAATGGGTCGGCGAGCCCCTGGGGGAGGAATGCGTCGAGCTATCGCCGCTGTCGGGGGCGTCGCCCCCGCCGCCCGTCCCCCTGCACCGCAGGTCCTCGTACCCACCGCGCCCGCGGGAGGTCACCGCCCGCAGGATGCCGCCCCCGGAGCCTCCGTGGTGGTGGCGGGCGGAGGAGGAGGAGGAGGTGAGGGCGGTGGATTCCTCGCTCACCGTCCCCAGTTTCGTGTACCTGGTGGTACTCCCCCCAGGGGCGCTGTTCGAATTGCGAAGTCTGTTACACGGGCGGGCGATGGGCGTGCGACCCGAGGAAGGGGGAGGGACGGCCAAGAGGCCGCCCTTCAGGTGGACAGACGTCTGGCCGGCGTTGCTCAACCGGACCTCGGTGTGGGCGGCTCGAGAGCCGCCCCTGGAAGCCGGGGCGTTTAAGGCAGGACTGTGCGAGGGCGTGGAGCCGGTGCTTCCGCCGCCGCCCCCGCCCTCGTCCCTGGACGGGAGAGGGGCGTAGCGGGTGAGGCTGGAGAAGGAGCGCGTCCCCCGCCCGTGGAGGAGGCGGTGGTGGGCGGGATCCACCGGCATCCTGAGAATAAAAGGATTTCACTTTTTGGGTCTTTTTTTGTCGTCGAAAACGTTTCTTCAGCCTCAGCTGGGAGAAAATGCGCACATTTGTTGTCCGCGCGCACGCGCGTGGGTAAACAAAACAACACACACACACACACACACACGTCTGCCACGCTGCTGCTGCTGCCAAAACACCGAAGAGAGAGGAGAGAGAGAGAGAGAGAGAGAGAGAGAGAGGGACCCACGAGGAGAAGGTACAGCTATACCTAGGGCGGTAGGTAGGTATAGGTACCCACCCAAGACTGAGTGAGATAGAGAGAAGAGAGAGAGAGAGAGAGAGGGGCTTCGTCGGGGAGGCGTATTCGGGCGGCGGGGAGGCACGTCTCTGCACGTATGTACGTGCGTTCGTGCGTGCGTGCGTTAAGGGCCGCGTGTTGGCCGTTAAAGCTGATGAGAGCTTCCCCCCTCTGCGACTTCAGCCACCAGCGGCCATCTTGGGTGATTTTAGGGTTTACAACGGCGCTCCCCCCTGAACTGCTGCTGCTGCTACTACTACTACTTCTTAGTCTTCTTCTTCTTCTTTTTCTTCTTTCGGCTAAACCTTCTTCTGCCAGACCATCATCATCCTTCCAGCTGCTCCTTCTTCTTCTTCTAATAAGGATCCTCCTGGTTCTAGAAAGGCATGGTAGACGATGGCAGCAGACACGTACGACGAAGGAGAAATGGACAGAGGAGAATGGGGGAGGGAGAATAAAGAATGAGCAGGACGGAATGAGAAGAGGAGGAGGAGAAGGAGGAGGAGGTGGAAGAGGAGAAGGAGGAGGAGGAGGAGGTGACAGGCATTTTCCATAGCAACAAACGCTTTCGACCGCTCGACTTTCTTTAGTCCTTTCTTTTTCTTAATTTTATCTTCACTTTCACTTTTTCTGACACGCCCCCCTCGGACACGCCCCCTTTTTGCCCTCGTCTCGGTCGAGGTGACGATTTGCTGCACTTCCAATCTTTTTATCTTTTATCTGTCACTTTTCACTTTCATTTTCCACTTTGATCTTTATTTCCAAACTTCTATATCATCTTCCACTCCTATCTTTATTCTCCTCCACTACTATCTTTATTGATCACTTCCATATTTTCATTTTTTCCGATTCATTTTTCATCGCACTTTTAAATCAGTCTCTCGATGGTTACGTTTCATTTATTATGCAACCTGGAATTAAAAGAATTAAGGAATGCGGGATAAAGATCATGAGAGAGAGAGAGAGAGAGAGAGAGAGAGAGAGAGAGAGAGAGAGAGTATTCAACCGATCATATGAGCCTTTGGTATTTGTAGGTTAATTTTTCATTTAAGTGACTAGTTACCTAGATTTGAGGGCCACCTAATGTACAAACACATATACAAACACACAAACAAACAACGACAAACAATCACAAACACAATTTTATATAACTAATATTTTCACTTAAACAAACAAACAACCACAAACATAAACAACCCACAACCAAAACGCTTTAATTTAATCAATATTTTCACTTAAAACTTTCTCCATTGAAATCTGGGTCATAAAAAATAAAATCTATAAATAAATATATAAATAAATTTTTAAAAAACCCAAATTCGAACCCGGCCACTTCCGCTTCCCGATTATTTTTTGGGCGGGAATCACGGGCGCGCGGGCGTCGATAGGGAGAGGCGAAATGATTTAATCAATAACGCTGGTTATTTTCCTGAGAGAGAGAGAGAGAGAGAGAGAGAGAGAGAGAGAGAGAGAGAGAGAGAGAGAGCTCACTTGACATATATAGTCGCAAGATGCCAAGTTCTTATCGTATGAGATAATATATTTGCAAACATTAAAAAAACAAACATAAACAACCCATTTACCACATGAGACATATATTAAAAGACTCAAATAAACGTACATGTACGTACTGACGTACGTAATTACGTACGTAAACAGGTGCTCGGACCAGGCCAAGTTCTTATCGTTTGAGATAAAATATTTGTAAATATATATAAAAAAAAACACAAATAAACCATTTACCAGAAGCGACATATATTGAACAACTCAAATAAACGTACATGTACGTACTGAATTACGTAATTACGTACGTAAACAGCTGCTCGAACATTCCAAAACAGTCGTAAACAGCCGTAGTACCTTTAAA
>NC_087222.1:26132276-26139771 GCF_015104395.2 Macrobrachium nipponense
GGTACCAACTCACTTTCATAATGTTTCTCAATTTATCTTTTAATTAATTCTCATTTTATACCATTATTTCTAGATATTTCTTGAAAATAAGGAAACACGTTTAATACTTCATTAAGTTTTTATAAGTTTCTTTCTCATATTCATCTCGTGAAAACGTTAAATATCATATTAAAACTGGAAAACTTAATTTTTCTGGCGACTTCTGGTAACTGTGGCGTCGAGGGGCGTGGCCTCTGTCCGAGCTTAAGATACAAAACTGAATCCTTTCATTGTAAGCCATTTTCTTCGATTAAAAATCGTACTACACAATTTTATCATAAACTCACGACCATCTCCTGTGTTCCCAAAGGGATGCAGAATGATTTAGCAGCCTCCAAATGAGAAAATACAGAATATAAAAGATACTTTTACGTTTATTAGCTTTATCAAACCGTACATGTGTTATACACAACTCTTAGCGAAGGTGCAAATAACACGAAATCTTAACTCTATTTTTAGGTTACTCGTCGTTTCCTACACTTGCGCATTTATCCTGAGCCAATAAGATAACATCGGCTGCATGTATTAACACCCAAGGTTATTCAAACCAGTTTTAGCAATGAGGGTGAGCTATCCACCCAGCCAGATGGACCAGTTTTTGGACAAAACTACCCCAGTTTTAAATTTCCAGTTGCTTATTGACATCCTAATAATTTTTTGACAGCTTTCCTGTAAGTTAACAGATGAAGTATTTGTTTAATTATATAGTTTTATTATGACTGACTCAAGTGGTACTTTACAAATATAAGTATCACTTTTGCATTACGTATCTCACTAGTATCTTAACTTTTGCTATTGTAGAGAGAGAGAGAGAGAGAGCGAGAGAGAGAAGAGAGAGGAGAGAGAGAGAGAGAGAGAGAGAGAGCAAATTGCAAGTGATTTTTCGACGAATTATTTCAGTCAGTTTATGTATAATAAATTTAATAATAATATAATAATTAAAATATAATAAAAATTCTAATAATTAAAATTATTAATATTATAATAATTAATATTCTTAAAAAACTTTATCTAATATTTTAAATCACCTATCCTGTAACTAATCTCTCTCTCTCTCTCTCTCTCTCTCTCAGACTCAACCCTGTCTTACCTACCGGAAATAAATGGATGATTACGATAACCCAAAAAACGTATTACCCTGGCCCACACCCTTCCCTCCCCTCCCCCTCCCCCTGGATTTTGATAAAATTGTCTCAAGGCTTTGAGACTCGTATCCCGTGTCAGAAATGACATGACTCATGTCTATATGAGGAGGTGAGTTCATATAGATTTAGTTTGTCTGTGCGTCTGTGTGTTTGTGCGTATGTGTGGTTGTCAGTGGGTTATATGATCTGTTTGTGTGCATGTTTTGCACATGTGTTTGTATAAGAACACCTGTTTGTGTGCATGGTTTGTGCAAGTGTTTGTGTATGAACACACGTTTGTGTGCCTGGTTGGTACATGTGATTGTGTAAGACTGTGTTTGTTTGTTGTTTGTTTTTTGTTTAAGTGTTTGGTTTGTAACAAAACGGAAGGTTTAGTAAAAAAAATCATATAATAAAATAATAATAATAATAATAATAATAATAAGATATTATTATTATAATATTATTATATTATTATTATATTATTATTATTATTATTATTATTATTATTATTATTATTATTATTATTATTCAGAGGAAAAATAGAAAAAAATTATAAAAATATATACAGAAAAAAACAGAGACCACCCCTCACAGTACCAAAATACCTACACAAAATAACCAATACATACCACTTCGATATGCTCAACATTCGTGCATAAGAGAAGTGGGGACAGGGGGTGGGGGGAGGAGGAGGAGGAGGAAGGGGAGGGTACCCACACCAGCAAATGACCTACCTGCACAACCTTCGATTTGCCATTAACACGACAGAGAGGTAACGTGAGACCTACATTTCGTAGGAGAGAGAGAGAGAGAGAGAGAGAGAGAGATTACACTCTCTTCCTCTCTCTCTCTCTCTCTCTCTCTCTCATTTCTGGTTTTTATTTTGATGCTACAAAATCTGGCAACACTGTTACACCTTACTACTATTACTACTACTACTACTCCCCCATTCATGAAAAAATAAAAACAATCGTCCACTATGACGCAATACTCTCTTGGCATCTTTAAATGCCTCATGAATGGGTCCACTGTATAGTGGGTCCTGTAACTCCCCTTTACGAATGCAAGGTATGTGTAGCACTGTAGCGTATTGTATACGTGTGTACTGTGTATTGTGTACTGTAGATTTAGGTGTGTAACCTAGTTCATATGTAGCTGTATAAATAAATAAATAAATAAATATAGACGGATAGATACATAGATGTGTATATACCTACAGAGAGAGAGAGAGAGAGAGAGGAGAGAGAGAGAGAGAGAGAGAATAAAGCAATCTCGCTTTGCGGTCGTGTTGTCTGGTCCCACGATGCAGCTGACCGTATACTTTATGCAAATTGCAACGGCTCACGTTGCAAACGGTTTCCACGGACGAAGAAAGTTCAGTCTCTTTAAAAGAAGAAAAAAAGAAAGCGAGAGAAAGTGACGAAACGCGCTTTTTTGACAGGTTTTGACTGACTCACTCTCTCTCTCTCTCTTCTCTCTCTCTCTCTCTCTCTCTCATTTACTGCAGTTTTTCTCTCTCACAAATTTGGGATATGCAACACAGGTACATGAATTTCGAATATATCTCACTCTCTCTCTCTCTCTCTCTATATATATATTATATAGAAGTGACAAGACAGTGGCTACGAGCTCACTCTCTCTCTCTCTCTGTTTCTCTGAGAGAGAGAGAGAGAGAGAGAGAGAGAGAGAGAGAGAGAGAGAGAGATGCTTATCAGCACTGACTACTAGGGTATCACAAACAATGAATAGGGCTGGAAACCTTATTCGTAGAGAGAGAGAGAGAGAGAGAGAGAGAGAGAGAGAGAGAGGCCACTCTCCAGCCAGCGTGGATGGAAGAACTCATCAAATATTCTCTTTAACTTCCGCACACACATTTATTATATTGTGAAATGAATTCTTAGTATGAGATCCTCTCTCTCTCTCTAACTGTCTTCCAAAAAGATTTAAGGTTATTTTCAAATCATCAATTACACTTTGGCGTCCATAAGATGACTAAGAGAGAGAGAGAGAGAGAGAGAGAGAGAGAGAGAGAGAGAGAGAGAGAGTTCCCTAATCAAATCATTATTCAACGTCTCTTACCAATTCGTATCCTTATTTTCAGCCAAATCCCTATTTCTGGCCAATTCTAATCTTTCTACCCTATTTTCAGTTCAATTTCTCATCGTTGTGTCCTCCCTATTTTTTGCCCATTCAGCCCTCCTCTTTCTACCCTATTTTCTGTCCAATTTCTCATCGTCTGCCCCTCCCTATTTTTAGCCAATTCAGCCACCATCTTTCTACCCTATTTTCAGTCCAGTTTCTCCTAATCTCTCCCTCCCTATTTTTTTAGCCAATTCCAACAATTCTCCTCCATATCTTTACCGAATTCCCCTTTCCTTTTTCGCCTCCAAATCTTGATGCAATTCTCCTATTTCTCCTCCATCTCTTTACCCAATTCCTACCAACCTCTCCCTACCAATTTCCAGCCCCCCCGCAACTCTGCCCCCAACAAGGGGGGGGGGGGGGGGGGGGGGGGGGAGGCACTACACACGAAATGGCAAGAGCGCTAAAACAGCCTTTATTTAGTTTCCTGTCTGACTTTTCCAAGAACAGGTCTTTTGCCTTCCGCTGAGGGGGGGGGGGGGGGGGGGGGGGGGGGGGGGGGGGGGGGTTAGAAGTAATTTCCTCCCAAAGACGCAAGTTACGACCGAGCTGTCAATCATGAGAGAGAGAGAGAGAGAGAGAGAGAGAGAGAGAGGGTGAATAAACGCCTTGTCAGAAAGCAATTGTGGATACTGTCTAATTGCTTGTGATAGAGAGAGAGAGAGAGAGAGAGAGAGAGAGAGATAATATATACATATCTGAACCTAAGCTACATCAAGTCTGGTCGATACCCGGTCAGGTGATCACCCAATAGCTAAAGATTCCTTCAGTAACTACTATAAGTCCCCCAAAACACCTGTCAGGGGTGTGGACACACAGCGCTAGAAAACTCAACCCAGCAATCAATAGTGAGTGTCTGTAGTGTGTGTGTGTGTGTGTGTGTGTGTGTGTGTGTGTGTGAGTGCGTGTACGCATTATGCAACGTCACAATGCAGGCAGACAGGTATATTGCACTCAATCAATAAGTTAGCCTTGGCTGTCGGAAGGTCAGCTGATGTGAGCTTGGATTTTGTGCATTTGCGTCAATACACACAAACGCTTAAAGGGACGAATATTGTGAAAACTATCGAATTGAAAAAATGCTCTAAAGTTGTGTAAAAATGAATTGTATTCAATTGTGCCATTGTGCCTGTGTTTTTGAAAATGTTTTTGTGCATTTGTGTAAATACATCAATACTTGAGTAATATTGTGAAAATTGTGGAAATGTATTTTATTTTTCTTAATTTGACTGTGATATTTTGTTTTATATATAGATATACAATCACAATCTCATAATTACAATACAATACAATCTCACAATTTTCACAATATTTATTTAAAGTACTGTGGGATTGTGAGACTGTATTGTATTTTTTAAATTGTGACATTGTGATTGTATTTTCTCAAAATGCTTTTGTGTATTTACTTGTAAATATATTAACAATCATGGACAAGAACAATATTGAGAAATTGTGAAAATTGTGGAAAAAGTTGTTTCTGTTAATTGTGAAATTGTACTTGGTTTCTTTTATATAGAAATTTCATTGTGTATTTGTACAAATACATTAATATCTTAGGAAGTTAATATTGTGAAAATCGTGAAAATTATTCATTTGTTAAGTGTGACACTGTGATTGTAATTTTTTCTATACAATCGTTTCTGTGTATTTGTGTAAACACAATAATACTTGATGAAGGGGACAGTATTGTGAAAATTTTGAAAAATTTGTGGAAGTATTTATTTGTGAATTGTGACATTGTGATTATATTGTAGTATTATATAAAATTTTGTGTATTTGTGTAAATACATCCATACTTTTGGACAAGAATAAATATTGTGACATTTAGAAAACTATGGAATTTGTATTTCTGTTTCACTAACACAATTTTCTATTATGTATAAAATAAACAATAATAAATTCTAATAAATATTGTGTATAACATAAACAATGATAAATTCTGATAAATTTGAGTGCATTGTGTATCTACCCACACGAATCATACTTAAACAAGGGTCTCTCTCTCTCTCTCTCTCTCTTCTCTCTCTCTCTCTCTCTCTCTCTCTCTTACACAAAAGTAAACAAAGCAAAAATATCATCATAAAATAAACAATCCAGTCAAAAATAAAAATAAACTGTAAACATCGCAGCTCTGGTAGCTTGGCAACAGGAAACGAGACAGAGAGAGAGAGAGAGAGAGAGAGAGAAAGGAACTAAATCACCACTGTACATCTGGCAGCACGAGAAAGCATTATGCTGACACAGCACAAAACAAAGTGGTTTCCCCAGACAAGAGAGAGTCAGCGGTCGAGATATTTAAGCTTCACACAAAACAATAAAAATAGAGGTGTACGAGAAAGTATACTGCACGACAGTGGTACACAGACTCTCTCTCTCTCTCTCTCTCTCTCTCTCTCTCTCTCTGTGTGCAGACCCTTAAACAAAAATATATTTTTAAAAACTATGAATGAATGGGTGACACTGTTGTCAATGAGTTGTAGTAAAGTCAGTAGTAATGGATTTTTGTTTACATTTTTTTTTCCATTCATAAATTTCTCATACGATTCTTACGAATGGGAAAATGGGTTTGATTTACCACAAAACAAAGATATTTTTAAAATGAAAACCTGTAGAAAATGGAGAATCGTGTTTTTTAAATTTGGAAGAATATGCTGAGTTAATTCTTATCTTGCTAATGAAGGCAGTTGTAGTAGAACAACCATTCATCAATGTTTATGAATGGAGCTGGTAGTACAAAGATGAAAATAATTGAGTATAATTTGTTATTCTTTCTATATAACCTTCCTCGCTTCAAAGGGCGTGTGTCTCCCTTCATTTTGAGGTCCATGACTATCGTTTTCACCCCTTTCTTATCTCAGGTCAAATGGTTTCCACAGCTACAGATCTCTTCCAAAATACAAAAGGGTCACTTCTGAACTACACCAGGCCAGTCTCTCATCCAATTCCGTCCACTGCTTCTAATCTATCCCGGCCAACAGACGCACAGAGCAGACACACAGACAAAAACCGAACTCTTTCCCTAACTTGGCAAGCTGACACCAAGCAGTGACCTAACTTGACTCAACTACAAAAAATAAAATATAAAAAAACTTTGATGCCCAGCAAATACAGGGTTATTGCAAGCTGCCTCATCCACTAACTGCAGGAGATCTGAGGGAGGGAAGGGAAGGGGAAGGGGGGGGGGGGGTGAGTGGGCCATCAAAACTTTTAACGACGGCTTAGGCCCAGGTCATCTTCAGAGGTCAGGACAGGTCACTTTGGAAATTGCAAGTATATCTGTAATTCTAAAGAGACATTCAAATACATATACGAACTTTGACTATATACGTATACAGGGATGACTCTCTCTCTCTCTCTCTCTCTCTCTCTCTCTCTGACTTTGACTTCCCAGTTTTAACTGGAATAAATTGAAAGAAACGTTTATATAAAAATACAGAATAATTTTTTTTAAAATTGAAGGAATTTTATATATATAAAAATTGAGAGATGGAAAAACATCAATTGAAGAGGAATTATTATATAGAAAAAAATAAATTAATGAACCAAAAATACTTCTATATAGACCCAACATATTTACAAGAAATATTTTGGAAGAAATCAATTGAAGAGGAATTATTATATAGAAAAAAATTAATAAATTAAACAAAAATACTTGTATATAGACTCAATATATGTACAAGTAATATTTTTATATAAATATATTAATATATAAATTTTAAAAAATGAATATAAATAAACAAGATAAAATAAATAAATAATAAATAAAAGACTAAAAAACAAATCACATACAGAATACACACGCAAAAATAAAAGACCCACCAGACGACAACACCGGGAAAAATAATTTAGAGAGAGAGAGAGAGAGAGAGAGAGAGAGAGAGAGAAATTAACAAAAGACAGTCTAAAATAACAGCTGAAACAGATAACCCACAAATAAAATAGTCCTATAAATAACACCTTGATGATTGCGTTATGCCGAGTCAACCAGCTGGTGTAAATTCGTTGAGTAGCGGTCTCTCTCTCTCTCTCTCTCTCATCTTCTCTCGGTCTCCTCTCTCTCTCTCTCTCTCTCTCTCATGATTAGCATAAATGCACATTTTTCCTCATTACATATATTTAAATATATTGGACTATTGGCTTAAATTAAGCTCAATAAATGTCATGCAATATTTAAATATATTTTCATA
>NC_087222.1:26140271-26167771 GCF_015104395.2 Macrobrachium nipponense
CCCCAAAAGTACGAACCGGGTGTAAGTAACTCTCGCTGGGGGATGTTACGTAAGAAAGTAACGACAGAGAGCACTTGTGACATACTTAACCCCACCCACCCCCCAAAAAAAACCAAAATGCGATACAGGAAGATATAAAAACAGAAACAAAACATGATCAGATGAATCCCTCACTCACACGTCAGGGAAACACGGAAGGACGCAACGAATTCCCAAACGTGGCAATATAATTCATGAAAGTTGCAAGACTTTTAATATAATAAACGAAAGTACGAGACTTTTAAGGTTATTATCAGTATATATTACCTACATCTCTCTCTCTCTCTGTAATATATATATATATATATTATATATTAATATATATATATATATATATATATATATAAATAATTATATCTTATATTAATATATATATTATATTATATATATTAAAGAATATTTACGCTGTTTGGCTTCATTTGATATCCTACAAAGGATTTATCCGACGGTAAATAAATCATAAAGTGTCACGTGACCTCATGGAAGGTACGGTGTATATAATACCACGCGAATCTTGAGGGAGAGAGACACGATCCCGCGAATTGAAACCACAAATAAATATATTAATTATAGATAAAAATATATCTTATAAAGGGTATATATACATATATATATATATATATATATATATATTATATTATAATATATATATATATATATATATATAATATACCTACATTATTTTTCAATAAGAAACAAACTAATCACTTTCTGAAATTAAATTTACTATTATATATTTTTTTACAATTTCTTTGGATTGAGGGTAAAATGAAATTGGCTTCCATTTAGATATCATTCATGGAATAGATTAGTAATAATATATATATATATATATATATATATATATATATATATAATATATATATATTGAGAGATGAGTTAGAGAGAGAGAGAGAGAGAGAGAGAGAGGAGAGAGAGAGAGAGAGAGAGATATTATATAATATTGTTATTATTAATCTATACAAATAACTGAAGCCTAAAACAACTAAATAACTCAATAACAAAGAAATCGCATACGCAACCACCACAAACAGAGTCAACTAAACAAACCGAAAAAACTGCAATCACCAACAATCACCAACACAAGACGGAGGACTGACAAACCAAGGAAGAACTATTACGCATTTTACTATACTGCCACGCTGGTCCTAGGCGTCCTTATTGCGTAACACAAACACATACACAAACACGCACAAACACTCACAAATAAAGCCCTCACTGACGGACGGCAAATATCCATGACGTGGCCTTGCTGATCACGTGATATGCACTTGTGATTATATATATATACCTCGGTCACCCATCCGTTTACAGACCAAGCCCAACGGTGCCTACGTAGCTTCAATGTGAGTACGACCAGTTTTCCTTTTAAAAATATTAATATTTATTCTTAAAATTAATATTTCTGCTTAAAATCTTCGTCAGATGCAAATGATAAACTTCATAATATATATATCACCTGTCAACAATCAATCAATCGTCAATCAATCAAATGTGCCTTCAGGAATGACGGGAATAAGATCAATAAGGAACAACTCTCTATCGCAAGAATATATGTAATGTTCTAAAGGGTCCACAATGATACAAAGTGTAAAGAGTCCGTGTATAATCTTGAAGACTTTACAGAAAGCTTTCGAACCCTTCCCTGGGTTCATCTTCAGTCCAAAAAGATAAACCCAATGAAGGGTTCGAAAGCTTTTTTGTAATGTCTTAAAAATTATACAATGACTCTTTACACTTTGTATCATTGTAGACACTTTAGAACAAAATAAGAACAATAAAAATGAAGGGAAAAGAATGACTTTATAAGACAGATGTATTGGAAACAATGGCGCCTCCACGCGACTACCAATGGATTATATAATAAACTCACCCAGAGAGAGAGAGAGAGAGAGAGAGAGAGAGAGAGAGAGTTGGTGGGTTTTGCTTTCAAGAGAGAGAGATTGGCATACCCCCCTGGTCTTACAGAGTGTAAATTGGAATGCATTCATAATTACATCAACCTAGAGAGAGAGAGAGAGAGAGAAACAACGCCAGATCGTTGCAATATCTCAATCAACTCGCTCACGACTTTCTATCATAAAACATTAAACTGTATTCCTTTCTGCATTCTGCCAATCTGTGCCCTTATGCTTCAATACGCCCTCTTATCCCAAGGACACAGCCACATACACACACAAACACACCCCCACCCCCTTTTCAACCCCTTCCTCCCAACCCTCCCCCAACCATAAACGACCCAAGGA
Source organism: Macrobrachium nipponense (assembly GCF_015104395.2). Lineage (NCBI taxonomy): Eukaryota > Metazoa > Arthropoda > Malacostraca > Decapoda > Palaemonidae > Macrobrachium > Macrobrachium nipponense. Next base: position 26,142,557 of record NC_087222.1, read on the forward strand.
CCCTCTAAAGCCGTTACAAGTTCCCCATTACATAACAACAACCAACCCCCCCCCCCCCCTACCCCCCCACCCCCCTACACCCCTTCCTTGTGAGGTGAGTAAAGACTCAAGTCGCCGCCACAGTTGCTAAGCAGCTGATGATGATGATGATGGTGATCCGACCTTAACCCCCTTCCCCCTGATATCCCTGTCCCCCCCTCCTCCACTTCCCTAAACCCTAACCTAACCCCCTGGCCAAGCCCCAACCCCTAAAACACCCCAAAACCCCCGAAACTAGCCGGGCTTTGTACGGGTTGTGAGGGCTACGTAAACCTTTCGCCCAGAGCGGATATCTACGCGAGTAGGGGGGGTGGGTTTTCGTGGGTGGGGTTGGCTGGGTAGGAGGAGGAAGGAGGAGGGTAAAGGGGGGAAGAGCGTAACTAGTAATAGTGGCCTTTGCCTAACTACTTTTGTTGCTAAGAAACTGCGCAACAAGCCCGTCATTTTTATAAAGTGGCTTTGGCCGCGATATAGACGGCAATATCGAGAACGAGTTGCCGGTTTTTGTTTTTGTTTCGCATTTCCAAGACGGAAATCGGTTCCTACTTACAAAGAGGAACGTAGAGACCAGCTTTAGTACGGTCAGTTATGCTCGAAAAGCGAGAGAAAACGCGGGAATTGAATCAATTGCAAGCGGGGGATCCATTGCAAGACGAAATCTGCTTCGAAACAAGTGCTTCGATCCAGAATGCAAGATGCTACGTTGCGCTATTATGCAACGGGGTACAGACGCAGTCTTGCAATGCACTGATGTACTACCTCAACAAATTTGACATTAGGATGTCGTAGACGAATTGAAAACAATAAAACTGAATGTTGCAAGACGCTATGTTGTCCTATTATGCAGCGGTACGTCAACAATTTTGAGTTAAAAACAATAAACATGAACAGATATTAACCAAAGAATGAATTAAGATATATAAGAATAGTTCCTCGCTTACATATGATAGCTAGTGATCCAGAAGATGCAGTGCTGTGTTATATAAACAGATATATGCCCCCCTCCGCCCCCCCAACACCCCAAAAAAGGCAGAAATATGCAAAAAAATGCGCAGATGTTCAAGAAAGACAGATATAAAAGGAGAATATTATGAGACATTACGTGAGCAAATTATGCATCAAATGAAGAATGAAAAATGAAAATAAATAAATACTGGTTCACTGAAAGACGTATTTCATTTACACGTCTAGTGTGGAGGTTCGAAGGTGTGAGACGGAACACTGAAGAGGAAGTTGTACTGAGAGAAGAGAGAGAGAGAGAGAGAGAGAGAGAGAGAGAGAGAGATAGTTAGTCTGGAGGTCACAGCTAGGCGCCAGCCAAACACATGGGGTCCTCTACAGTCTACAAAACGAGAGAGAGAGAGAGACGGGACGAGAGAGGAGTGAGATGAGAGTGAAGGAGATAGAGAGAGAGAGAGAGAGAGAGAGGTTCTCCCCCACCCCCCACCCCCTCTAACCAAACAGGGTTGGTTCCTCGTGTCGTCGCCGTTTCACGTAACAATTGGGTAACACGGGATTTGTTCCGCTTTCGATACCTTCACGAGAGAGAGAGAGAGAGAGAGAGAGAGAGAGAGAGAGAGAGAGAGAGAGAGATTTTGTGCTCCTAACCTGTACAAAATACAAAAATATTTCAATAAAAAAAATGCCCATAGACAAATAAACAAACATGACACCTTGGGCAGTACCCTACCATACCCTTGCCCAATGACCTTGTGACCTTCCAAGGTCATTTGTAGGGGCATTCTGGATTCTATGCTGTTATAGGTCTCTCTCTCTCTCTCTCTCTCTCTCTCTCTTACACAAGGCGGAGAACAACAATTCGAAGTATGTCACAGTAGCCAAGAGACAAGAGTCGTCGCTCTTGGTACTAATCCCTACCTATGGCTCAAGATAGTGTAGTGGGTATCTCTAGCGTGACGTATGTATACACCCTCCATACACACCCCTTGACTAACATCGCAGGTTTGTATAGTTAGGTAACAAGGTGTACTGGGACGGTATGCTTTAACAGGTGTAGTGGTGTAGTATACACACAGGTGTATCTGTTTGGTGGAAGATTTAATGTGTAGAGTATACGCAGGCATAACTGAAGTGAGGTGTATCTGTTTGGTAGAAGATGGCGTGGTATACTCTTCTTGTGTAAAGTGTAGTTCTATGTTCTGAGGTAGTGTAGAGGTGCTGTATACTGACCTTCTATGCAATGTGTAACACTCTCTGCTGTTTATTTCGACATAATGGGGTATGCTTGTAGGTGATTATATAGGCCCTATCTGATTTATTTATTTATATATATATATATATATATATATATATATATATATATATATATATATATATATATATAGGTATACATCCCTGACAAAATCTACTTTAAAACAAAATATTTCGTTTTATATATAAGAGAATACATTTGGAAAAAAGGCCGGAAAATGAATTTTTCAAAGTAATCGCTTAAAATAAGATTCCATAGGAAAATTGAAAAATAAAAATAAATCCAGTCTATACAACTGAAAGAGACATCGACTAAGAAATGAAAGTAAATAAATCCCAGGGAGCAATTTATTCACAGGAGCAATAAATTGGAATACATCCAATGCGATTCATATCTTACCTTCCAAATGTCTTTGCTGCTAATTAAGTTCTACCAAGAATTTACAGCACGTACCTGCAATAGAGAACAAAAATCTTTCAGTATATTAATAAAATATAAATTTATTTCTTACGAATATTGAATACATTGAGGGTCAAAAACACTTGCAACATATACCCTGGAAGTCTATCAGTTAACTAATGGTTATGATCGATTGAAAATGTAAAAATAAAGTATTTATTAAAATGATATATTTCTTTAGTCAAACGTCATAAAATCAACATCATTTTTAATACTTTTTGAGTCTCAAATAATTGGTTTGTTGTGGCGTTCCCCCAAAAATTATTTCTATAAAGGTCTCCAACAACTCCAACGGGTCTGGTCAACCAGATTTCTCCAACACTCTCCTCAAATATCATCCCCACCCCCACCAACGTTTCTCCATCAACCTACGTTTCTCCAACACTGTTTTAAGCCTTCACCAACACTTACATAAACCTGTCTCTCCAACAAATCTCCCCCAAAATAGTTGTCCCACCTTCGAGACACTTTCAAATCAAGCTCAAACAATTTAATATTTCAAAACATCCATGAAGATCAAGATGGATGAAGATATTATAACCTCACACAGGGCAATTATTATTGAGATAAGGGGGTGGGGGGGTGGGGCGGGGCTTAAGTAGTATATTACAGCCTGGCCCATATGAATGAGTGATAAGGGCCCAGTGGATATTTGGACTTGGAATGTTATCATATGGGTTGGTTGAAATTCCGTTTAGTAATTAGGTAGATATGTAAGCATTGCATACAGAAACTCTAAGTAACTACTTTCACAGAGGACCTCAAAACTACTTCAGTGTCTCGACAATGCCTATCATTTTCCCGTGGTATTCTCTCAACAGATTTACATATACGCATGTGTACATGTATACACCTCAGTGGATACGGGAAAAGTCTGTATATTTCAACCTAACACTAACTCACAGAAGCATAAATAGTCCTTTATTCACATTAATTACATTTTCCTACGAATTCCTTGGGATCTTTCCCTTACGCTGATGTACCTTACAAATCCGGGTCAGCCACGCTATCATCATCAAAATACCCAACTTTTGTCAACTGGTCAACTTCTGGAGTCATCATTCCATTTTCCAAAATTAATCATATGCCTGTATACAGACAGATTACGGTCGGTTTTCATGCAGCTGTTATCTCAGTGTCTGTATGTCCTGTAACTAAATGTCTGTATGTCAGTTTATTTTTCCTGTAACTAAATGTCTGTATGTGAGTGTTTGTGTAAATATAGCACATTCAGCCCTACAAACATGAAGCAGGTAGCATGGAGGGCCCACGGAGAGAGAGAGAGAGAGAGAGAGAGAGAGAGAGAGAGAGAGGGTTGGTACAGAGGAAATGTTGTTGTGTTGGTATGATTGGCTTGTGTGCCCCCCTCTTCAAACGGCCCCCCCCACCCCTCTCCTCTACGGTCTAGGGGTCCCATACAGGAAAGGGGGGTGTGGGGGGAGAGGGTTACCAAAACATGCAAGGGAAGGTAGTGAGTGAGGAGACTGAGTGAGGAAGAGAGGGAAAGAGAGGGAGAGAGGGAGGGAATAGGGGAAACGTGCATAGCAGCATGGCTGAGGATTGGGAAGATGGCTACACCATTTCACGAATTTCAAAACGGGGACGTTAAACAAGTCCATATGTCAGGTAAAGGTTAGGTTGGTGCGTAGAATACGAAAGTAGGGTCATATCTGCTAGCCATTTCCGAGGGGGGGGGGTTTATTTCCTGGGGACAAGGTGCCCCAAGGTGTATGTGGCCTCCAGGTATACGCCAGGAGGACTACAGATCACGAATTTAGAAAAGGGGGACATTCAACAAGTCCATACCATACATCAGGTTAGGGTACAGATTATACAAAAGTAGGGTCATTTCTGCTCGCCACTTCTGAGGTGCCCCCTGGGGGCCATGGTGCCCAAGCCCCAAGGTGTGTATATGGCCTCAAGGTATACAATACACCACGAGGAACACCACCAGCACTAGTGGAAGCACACCACCAGAAGTAAGCAGAAGATGCAGCAGTGCTGTTAGGGTAAGGCGCATCCGTTTATAACCCTGGCCGTTACGTAAAGTCTCTGTCTCTCTCTCTCCCTCTCTCTCTCTCTCTCTCTCTCTGGCCTGGCCAAGGAGTCAACAACAAACGCCCCAACACCACACCACCAGAAGAGCTCCAACCCCCGGTAGAAAAGACACCAATCGGCCCTCTCCCGGGGCATTTGCAAGCGTAGCTCCGTCGCAGCCGAACGAAATTCTCGCGCTGTCTCGCCCCCTCTCTCTCTCTCTTTTTCTCTATCTCTCTCCCTCTCTCTCTGAGACCGGGACCTTATAATAGTAGTTGTTCTATCGACAGGGAGGGAGATACATATACATATTCAAGATCCTGCGAAGTGACGGTGAGTGACGCATCATCGACCTCCTCCTCCTGTTTTTGGAATTGATTGCAAAGTGGAGTTTGTCATTCGTTCGTGAGAGAGAGATCGCACCTTTTGTTTTTTTTTTTTTTTTTTTTTGTTTTTTTTTTTTTTGGTTTTTTTTTTAATTAAAAGGTGTTTTGCTTTTAGGAGGAGAATTTCTCAAGTGCCACCAGTAAGAAGTGCCAAGTGCCGTGAGTGGTTGTGTTTAATTTTAAGATGGTTTCAAGGTGGTTTTTAATCTATTTATCTTTCATCATTGAGTTAACTGGACATAGTGTTAATAAAAGTTTTTTTTTTTTTGTTCACTACTTAACAAGAGGTTTTTAATCTATTTATCTTTCATCATTGAGTTAACTGGACATAGTGTTATTATAAGTTTTTTTTGTTCACTGCTTAATACTAAAATTATATGACCCTGTACACAAACATCATACACAAACAATTCTATTGAAGTGAATATCTGTCCTCCTATGATGATATGTTAGAAAAAAAGTGTACTTTTCATAAGTGGGGCACGCCACCTTGCTACCCAATGTGGGGTATTCACTCATATTACTATATTCCAAAAATCAAAAACATTTTCACTTAAATCTACAGATAAAATATATAGAATTCATCTATTAATACCATTTTCGTCTTATAAATGAATCATGATTACTGACACTTAAATGTTCTTCTATAAATATCCAGACACATGGTACTCGTTCTTGGCAACTTTCTCGAGAGAGAGAGAGAGAGAGAGAGAGAGAGAGAGAGAGAGAGAGAGAGAGAGAGAGAGAGCCAAGATGCTTCCCTCGCGAGACACGAGCATTTGCTGTTCGACATTTTGAAAATTTTCCCGCAAAAGAGACATAATATTTAATATTTTCTCTCGTGGAGACTTGAACTGTTTTTCGTTTTGTCATCACAGTGACAGACATTTTCTTGTGGAGAGACAGAGTAATCATTTCCGTGTGGAACATTTTCTTATACGAGATATTTTTTTCCCTACATTTTCTCGACAAGCAGAAACATTTTTTAAACGTTAAACCGAAACATTTTCTTAATGCACATAAGACATTAAAAAAATAATTTTAAATATAATGTCCTGACTAAATCAGATAGTTTTCTCAATCAATTTAAGTTATCAGACGTTCAGACATTTTTTTCTGTGAAATCAAGACATTGTAACACTAATCTCAACACATTCAAGACATTTTTCTGCGAAATCAAAGTTCATATACAGAAACAAGTATCGTTCATACTCGCATACACATACACAAACCAAAGCTAGTATACATACGCCCAAACACCCTTCCGATTAGTGGTCACCCTCGCACATACAAACTCACATACACGCGCACAAACGTAAAAACTTCCATACATTCATGAATAAGACATAAACGCACAAACCTCGTTAAGCTTATACTACAGGCATCACACATACACTATAAAAACTAAACACTGCCCATTTTACACAAACGCAATCACCAACACACACAAACACGTCTTTTGGAAGAAAGGAGTTTATACAATCCTTCACAAACAGGACCCACGAGTTACGTAACGTGCAGAGTGACGGTTTTGAACAAACACACAAACGCTGTCTATCGCACAAACACATGCACAAACACTCAGACGATTTCTATCCTTAGGGAAAAATGCAAATGAATAAATTAATAAATGACACAAGACAGGTTAGGAGGTCACAAACCGTGAAAAGCCCAGATATCAGGCTTCACCAACATACAATGGGAGGAGGCAGGGGGATTATTAAACGTGTGGAAGGACGCACAAACACTTGGTTTGTGTGTGTGTGGGTGTTGGGGGGTGGGTGGGGTGACTGGTTATAATGGCCATGGTGGTAAGACATTTTAGGTGTTTTTAATGATATCTGTTCCATGCATGTGGACCATTTTTTTGTTAAGCTCTCTCTCTCTCTCTCTCTCTCTCTCTCTCTCTCTCCTAGTTACACCAGTGATCTCATTCCTCTATGCAACTGCAGACAGGATATGTTATACGTCACGGTGGGTTGAGAGAGAGAGAGAGAGAGAGAGAGAGAGAGAGAGAGAGAGAGAGAGAGAGAGAGAGAGAGAACCTGTTCCATTAGTAGCATTATTTCATTATTACACAACTCGTGTATCTAATCTTAATCATTATTTCTCGTATGCTTGTGTTCTAGTGTCAAAATATGCTTATTTATAATGCAATTCCATTGTCAAATAATATATGTATATATTATATATATATATATATATATATATATATATATATATATATATAATCCCTGTAACAAAATCAACCAGATAAACCCAAATACTAATTAAACCATCAACCAACACATAAACCGAGATTAACCTTGGAGTTACATAAACCATGGGTAGCCTTGAGTTACCATATAAACCACAGACGAGCCGCTGATAAACACGAAGTTGTAAACCATCGATAACACGGCACTCAACCTTGACTGAAGACGTCAAACGTCAATAAACCACTGCTATAAACCTTCGCCTTTGACAGTGATGGCTGATAAGGTACGAAACCGACCTTGGTTATTGGTTTTAAGTTTAAACCGTGGAGAATCTACGTATGGATAAACCGCTCAGATCATCTTGCGTTGAAACTTCAAACCAGTGATTACCTAAGAGCATTATAGAGTCAACAATTGGAATCTAAACCGATTAAACCATTCTTTTATATAAACCGCGATTAAGCCGTTCAATAAACCTTGATGATGACATAAACCAGCGACATATTAGTGACTATAGATGACACATATACACTTGGCTCGAACCACTCATTAGAATGGCAGTTTGCAGTGTGTAGATACAGCTGTTATATGATTCAACACCTTTCCAATTGGGATTGGAATGCTCTCTCTCTCTCTCTCTCTCTCTCTCTCTCTCTCTCTCTCTCTCTCTTCTCTGTCACGGACGAAACTGACCGGTTTCACAGACTGTTGATTAAAAACCGTGACATCTTTTGCGTGTGTAATGTTACCTGTGTCTGATTTTACCTCTTAATTAGTTACACCCCTCCACGGATTCAGACCAAGGCAAGTGACACTGGTTCTAGTTATCTAGCAGAATTAAAGAAAGTGGTTTTTTTTATGTCGAAATGGGTTTCACAGAGAGAGAGAGAGAGAGAGAGAGAGAGAGAGAGAGAGAGAGAGAGAGAATGTTTTTCCTAGTGTTACACATAGATTTTGACGGTTTTGGATAAATGAAACAGGTTTTGTTGAATCAGTGACAAGGTTGAGAGAGAGAGAGAGAGAGAGAGAGAGAGAGAGAGAGATTAGAGAGAAGAGAGAGAGAGAGAGAGAGAGAGAGAGATTCTCGTCGTTACAAAGCTCTTTTCATGGTTTTGAGAAATGAATTTTAGCCGGGCAAACAAACATAACAAAACATATCCTCAATCATTGACATATCGAATTATATCAAACTTGACGTGTGTGTGTGTATATATATATATTCGTTTCAATATTTTTGTCATTTTCTGTTCTATTTCGTCAAATACCGCCGTCAAATTTCGTCCTGAGAATCACTTGACACTTGGGGATAACCTGCAAATCTCGGATTTTAAAATTAATTGAAAATGTGAACAATAATAACAGTAAACTTAAAATAATTTCGCCCCTCGATTCCAACTGGCCTGGCGAGACCCACTCGACTTTCAGAAACGCACGAGGAACCACGAAATTCTTATTTGGTGCATTTGTCCTTGTGCCAACTGCACAGAGGAGAGAGGAGAGAGAGAGAGAGAGAGAGAGAGAGAGAAAGAGAGGAGAAGAGATGAGAGGAGAGAGAAGCAGCAGACTTTATTTCATTAGCAAATTCCCAAAAGCGAAGGTCTCTATCCAAATCGTCCTCTATGTCCAGCATACCAATACCTTATATATAAAGACACCATCCTTCATGGTGGTGATACCCTTATATACATACCCTGGGCGTTGGGCATGGGTATGGCCGGGGCATCGGCTGGCACAGACACAGACGCCGCAGCCTGCCTGCCTGCCTGACCTCGACGTTTCGTTACGTAACAGCAACAATAAGGCTCCGTAGGTCACAATCTAGGAAGCTGTTACGTAATGATGGACTCGTATAAGGAGACATAGTTGCTAGGATCTGTAGTCAGCCCCCCCCCCCCCCCCGCTTCCCCCCCCCCCCCCCCCCCCCCCCCCCCCCCCCCCCCCCGGGCTATCCCCACATAACGACCTGATCCCGTGTTACGATCTTATAGATTTGGAGCCATTTATGACATATCTGGGAATCAACGCTTCTTAGAGTCACTGATGACAGTTCATAGAATTCACAGATCTTACGACAGACTCAGACAAGAATCCTGGATGATTCGTGGTAAACCTTAACAGATATCTTTGAGAATCAATTAGCACAAGTGTCCTTACCGAATCTTGTTAAGTGATTCCTATTTCAAAGATTCTACGACTGACTCGAGACCAGGTTAGGATTCCACTAACAAAAGCAATATAGTTACCACTTAACAAGTGAGAATCCAATCATTAACAAGACCCTAAAACGTGTCTAATCATTTTCCAAATAGAATCAACTAAGAATCATCACGACTTGAGGGAATCAAGAGAGGGAGCCAAGTGAATCACAAGGATATTACCTATCCTCTGAATCAGGGGTGACTTAAGACATCAAGACAAGGAATTATCTACCATGTGATTCGTAGATTGTAAAAATATAAGATTACTATTCACATTTTTCGAGAGCCGACCACAATCTCTCTCTCTCTCTCTCTCTCTCTCTCTCTCTCTCTCTTTCCAACTATATATATTTACGACGGGCACACATAGTATATGTCCTTGTGTGGGCTGGCTGGCTCTCTCTCTCTCTCTCTCTCTCTCTCTCTCTCTCTGGTACGTGAGCATTCACAGGAGGAGCATCAGGGAGGCGACCCACCCTGGGTTCGATCTCAAAAGTGTACCTGGTGGGACCGTGCGAGAGGTTTGAACGAGAATAGACCACAGCATTTAGCCAGAGAGAGAGAGAGAGAGAGAGAGAGAGAGAGAGAGAGAGAGAGAGAGAGAGAGAGAGTCTTTTTTTTGGGCAAACGAAAATAAGCGGATGGTTTGGAAGCGACTTGAAATGTTGGCACTCGTCGTAGTGCCACTAAGCGAGGGGGGGAAGGGGGGGAAGGGGGGGAGGGGGGATGGTTGGGGGGGGGGGAAGCCAGGGGTTGGCACCCTCCCCGAAAGATCCGCCAAGGTTATACTTTCGTTCTCTCTCGGTTTCTTCTCTCTTTGCTGAAGAGAAAGTAGATACTCTGATCATAATAATAATAATAATAATAATAATAATAATAATAATAATAATTAGTGGTGGCAAATAAGGTTGAATTAAGCAGTGACTAAGATGGATACTTATAATTGTAGCGAGAGAGAGAGAGAGAGAGAGAGAGAGAGAGAGAGAGAGAGACAATCAATTCCCTGACCTCATGTCTATATATAGCCGAGGCACGGTAACCGGATGTCTAATATATATATATATATATATATATATATTATATATATATATATATATATATATAGTATATATATATATACATAGAGAGAGAGAGAGAGAGAGAGAGAGAGAGCAGAGGAGAGAGAGAGAGAGAGAGAGATTTGGTTACCTTGCTTGGGCTATGTAAAGACATACATACATACATATATATATATATATATATATATATAGTATATATATATATATATATATATATAATTTATAAAACAAGAAAGTGCATAAAGACGAAAGACGACAAGAAGGTTTGCGAGAGAGAGAGAGAGAGAGAGAGAGAGAGAGAGAGAGAGCGAACAAGTGCTTCTTCCTGTTGCTCCCAGCTCTCTCTCTCTCTCTCTCTCTCTCTCTCTCTCTCTCTCTCTCTCACTAGAAAGAATATGAGAAGGAAGCTTTAAAGGCGTGTGTCTCTTCTGCGAAGAGAGAGAGAGAGAGAGAGAGAGAGAGAGAGAGAGAAGAGAGAGAGAGAGAGAGAGAGAGAGCGTCTCATAAATTGGTCTGGTCCCTTATCAACAACTGGCAGAGAATTATTGGTTTTCTGTGATTTCCTCTAAATGATTTGGGACGAATTTCTGTCAATTGACGAGAGAGAGAGATGGGAAAGAGAGAGAGAGAGAGAGAGAGAGAGAGAGAGAGAGAGAGAGAGAGAGAGAGAGACTCTTATTACACCATTGTACGTAGAACCTAACGGTACACAACTCTACGGGAAAGTATCTCCTCGTTTCACTACTCTTGATTCCTCCATAATAGAAAATGGGTGAATGGGAAACAAACTATACTATACTCCTCATCTCTCTCTCTCGATCGATCGATCGATCGATGACCCTGTTGACGAAAGGCTTCGAGGTGTGATATATCCATACGAAATACATTTTTTCCAAAAAATATTCAACACCAACTTTAATTTTTAAATAAATTAAAAATTATATATATATACCTATATATACTTATATATATATATATATATATATATATATATATATATATATATATATATATATATATATATATTATTCACGAAATATTACCCAAACTTTTCAAGTAATATTCTAATGTTTATTTCCAAATATCACAAAATAGTACCACCATTATAACTGTCCACAAGTAACAAATATATCTGTCTTTACAAAAATATCTTGTCAAAATGGGTCAAGATCAGCCATCATACCAATAATATCTCACTGTAAAAAAAAACAATATCAGTAGCTTGATAACCTCTCGTAATATTTCAGGGCGTGTTAAATGCTTTGCACTAATAATTTTACCAGCCACAAAGCACTCTCTCATCCAAGACTACTATTCCAGGGTCGCAATGACGGGCCGATCAAGCCACAAAAGAGGGGAGGGTGCCTGGGCAGCCTTCGAGAAGGGCCTGGAGGAGTATAAGCAAGACCAGCTCAAGCGAGACTGGTGGTACAGTGTCATGGTAAGTACTCCCGGGCTCTCGTCTCGGTTCTCAACACCGCAAGGTGGACGGGTAGGCTACGTTACCTGCCTAGGGTCGTTGGTCCTTTCGAGTTAAGGGGTCACCTGGGTGAGTTTTGTTGAAAATCTATAATGATCGCCTCGGTGGATTCCGTCGAATAGCCTAGGTGCGCATCTGAGCACCCTAGATGCTAGCCGATGTGAATTCCTGTCCAGTACCTTAGATGCTCACTTACGTAAAAACTGACAAATTACCCCGAATGCCCCATCTCAGTGAATGGTGTCAAGTACCCTAGATGCTCACCTAGGTCAATACTGTCCAGTAACCCCCCATACCTCCCCCCCACCAAAAAAAAACAAGTCCTTGAGTTACTTTCCATCAAATAACATTAGGTGCTCATCTACTATAAGAATACTTGAGAAGTTTAGTGGTGCTAATTACTGACATTGGGTGCTAACCCCAGATAAGACTCTCATCTTTCCAAGATAAATGCTACTCAGTTACTTAAGATGCTCGCCTTACGTTATTTGATAGCGTGTGCTTCACCTACACGAGGTAAACATTGATTAGACCCTTGAATGCTCACCTTAGGTCAATATGGAAAGTCTTAGTTATATATTAGTATGTTGTACGACGACTTGAAAGCTTTTGTGTACGGCATTAAGTAAATGCACACACGTATGTTCATATGATCATTCTCAATGTAATGTAATATAAAAACATGCTTGAGATTGTAAATAACCTTATATCATTTATTTACACATTACCAACAAGTCCTAAACCTTTCAATGCCATTTGTGAATACAATTGATAGAAATCCCTCAGACCTGAGAGTCCATTTTTCATTGTCTACATCCTTAGTTGCATTTGCAGGAAGGCAGACCATACACATCCAGGCGGCAGAGGCGTCTCCTGAAACGCCAGCAGGATAGAGACCGAAGGGCGGTAGCTTACGCCGAAAGCTCCCCTGCTGAGGAGAATAAACTCAGGAGGCTCAGGGGTGGGGCGCCCCTGGAGGTGAACGTGCCTCCAGCAGTCATGCCGACAGACTTGATCGTCGTGAGGAAGCCGAAGCCAGAGAAGAAGGCCCCCCCGCCACCCAAGGAGCCAGAGAAGCCATTCGTGCCCGTCACCGAAACGGTGGAGATCGTGCGCGAGAAGAAGCCCGAGAAGAAAGAGAAGAAGCCTCCGAAGGAGAAGAAGAAGGCCCCCGAACCCGAGAAGGAGGCGGCAGAACCGGCGGAGGCGGCCGCAGAGCCCCCCGCCCCGGCGGAAGCCAAGAAGGAAGCAGCCCCTCCAAAAGAGAAGAAACCAAAGGCTCCTCCCAAGAAGCCTGCTCCAGCGAAGGAAGCTCCGGTTCCTGCAGGAGATGCAGAGGCTCCTGCTGATGCTGCTGCACCAGAACCCGAGGCACCAGCCCCCGCGCCGAAGAAAGAAAAGGTTGCAGCAGCACCACCACCTGCGCCAGAGGAGGCCAAAGAAGCTGCTCCTGAAACGAAGGCCGAAGAAGCAGAGGCAGCTGCTCCTGTGCCAGAAGCTGAACCAGCTGCTGTTGCTGCTGCTCCTGCTGCGCCAGAGGAAGAAAAAGCTGAAGAAGCTCCTGCACCAGAGGCCAAGGAAGCAGCGGCAGCTGCTCCTGAAAAGAAACCAGAAGAGGCCGTTCCTGCGCCAAAGGCCGAGGAAGCTGCTCCTGAGGCGAAGCCTGAAGAGGTTGCTCCTGAAACCAAGGCAGAAGAAGTCGCTCCTGCGCCAAAGGCTGAGGAAGCTGCCGCCCCTGCACTGAAGGAAGAGGAAGCTGCTCCCGTCCCACCACCAGCAGCAGACACCGAGAAGGCCGCTCCTGTCGAAGACGTCAAAGCAGCCAAGAAGGAAAAGAAGCCGGTCAAGGAAAAGAAACCCGCTGAGCCAAAGAAGGCCGCTCCACCTAAGCCTGCAGCCAAGGAGGCTCCTGCACCAATCGAAGCCGAGATAACGGAGGCACTGAAGGAAGAGGAACCAAAGGACGAACCAGCTGTGGAAAAGGCAGCGGAAGCACCGCCAGCCGAGCCAAAGGAAGAACCCAAGCCCGAAGCCATTGAGGAACCCGCACCTGCCCCTGTAGAAGCACTACTGATCGAGGAACCCACAAAGCCCGACGAGAAACCGGCAGTCGTCGAAGCAAAGCCAGCCGAAGCCCCGAAACCCACAGAGGCCAAGGCAGAAGAAGTCCCAAAGGCTGTAGAGGCTGAACCAGTCGAAGCACCGAAACCTGCGGAACCAAAACCCACAGAGGCCAAAGCAGAAGAAGTCCCAAAAGCTGTAGAGGCTGAACCAGTCGAGGCACCGAAACCTGCGGAAGCAAAACCCGCAGAGGCCAAGGCAGAAGAAGTCCCAAAGGCTGTAGAGGCTGAACCCGCTGAAGCCCCAAAACCTGCGGAAGCAAAACCCGCAGAGGTCAAGCCTGAGCCTGTTGCTGCTGCACCAGCAGAGGTGAAGACCGCGCCTGCACTGCACCCGCAAAAGGTAAACCACAAGCCGCTCCCAAACCAGTGATGAAAGCACCAGAGGAACCACCCAAGCCAGCTGAAACTACTGCGCCCGAACCCAAGGAGAAGCCAGCCGAGCCCGCACCGGAACCTGCGCCAGCAGCTGCGGAGAAATCAGAACCTTTGCCGACACCACCGACACCAAAGCCAGCAGATCTCAAGCCAGAGCCTCCCGCCAAACCGGCTGCTCCCAAAGCTGCTGCCGAAGTCAAACCGGCAGAAGCCAAGCCCGAAACTCTAGTAGGTCCTCTCCCAGGAACTGCTCCAGCACCCGAACCAAAGCCAGCCACAGCCCCGACGATAGCCCCAGGACTCGCGCCTGCCCTCGAACCAGCAATAGGACCGGCCGCGGGAGGTGCCAAACCCGCCCCGGCACCAGCTCCTTGCTTCGCCTCCACATTCGTCCCTCCCTTGAGTCCTTCTTTCGCAGCCACACTCCCAACACAGCCGGCACCAGAGGCGCCGAACAAAAACGCATCGCCACCAGTCATGAACTTGAGAGTACAAGTTGGGCCAACCAACACCAACACAGCACCACCTGCGCCAGAAGCTCAACAACCGCCCCAGATTAAAAATTCTAGTCCATTCCCAGGCTTCGCACCAATGCCACAACCTGGACCAGCCCCCGGTATGGCAAACAGTTTCATGCCCACCCTCGGACCCGCGATGGGTCCTGCCGTCGGGATGAATGCGCCCGCTGCCGCCCCTCCCATGGGTCCCTCGATCGGCTCGGCTATCGGAGCGGCGATGGGACCAATTCTGCATCAAGCCCCCGATGCCATGCCCCCGGCTGCACCCATGCAGAACCCATTCAGCTCCCCTGGTCAAGTTCCTATCAACTTCAAAACACAAGCACCTGCTGCCCCAGGGGGATTCAGCCCTAAATCACCTTCTCAGGTTCCTTTAGGATTCAGCCCCAAGGCTCCTGCCCCTGCCCCTGCTCCAGCTCCGGTCTCCTCGCCACCCCAGTCATTCGGAACACCCCCGCCCCTGGGTCCCCTGCCGGCCTTCCTGACGCAGACGGGAGAAGAGGACGTGGTCATCCCTCTGCTGGAAGACGTGATGGACGACAACGGTCTCCTGGACGACTTCACTCTGCCGCCCCCTCCAGCTGCGCCTCCCAAGGCCAACGCTGGAGGCCTGTTGAAACAGCCAAATGGTGAAATAAAGAAGTAACATCTCATTCTGTGTTCAGTTTACTTCTGTAAAAAGAGAAGCCTTTGTCTACCAAGCATCCGGGAAGGTTTTTGACGATGCTCTTGTCCTGTAGTGTAAAGGTTGAAGAAATCTGATGAATTAGATTATTTATTTTTAAATCTTCTTCCAACATTTTCTACTTCGTGAAGGGTTTGTGCCTAAGTACAAATTCTACTTCCTTTTCGGCATTCCTTGCTGATGAACGTCTAGTGTTTGTTATAAAATTTCTTAATAAAAATATTCATACGTGAGAATTATAATTCAAAGTCACCCCGTGCTGGAAAATGATGGTCTGCCACTATACAACAAGAAGGTTTAATATATTCGATAACTGCCCAACTGATATGGTATCCACAGAAATTTCTAAAGAGTTCAAGATGACCGACCTTTTGTCCATGCTTATAAATCAAGACTTTGCACTTCATATGAACTGCCGTTAAGGCATACTATCTTGATGGAACTCCCCAGCATGGAGTCAGAGCAGTCCCTCAAACAGACATACTACTACAGGTATAATATGTACTACAAAACAGAAAGCAAATTCATAAAGAAACGCAGAAGAAATACCAATCCCAAGTGACTTCGATGAAAACAGCTCTCGGGAGCCTCCCAAAAAGTAAGGCCATGCTGGTTTACTATTCAAGGTATAAATTTATGCAAATGACATCAAAGGTCGACTTTGATTGAACTGCAGAAGGCTCAGCCATCTGAATTTCAAAATCCCTATCCTCTACAAAGTTGAGAGAGATACAACATCAAACATATAGGCTGTATGCTGCCAAACGCAAAGATCCTGGGACAAGATAACACAGTGATCACTTATTTTTACCTTTGACATGTGGACTTGAGGAACTCTTCAGTTTACACCTGTACAATACCCTAGATGGCAAATTTTTTGCTTCTACATTTAGACTTTTTTAACATGTTTACATAAACATATTGGTATTCGTTCTAGAAATCCAGAATCTGGAACCTTTCAGTCTATAAATTCAGTTCCTGAATTTAGACTTTATACATCCCTTTCCCTTGTACTTTAAAAAAAAATTCCAAAACATGTAAATCAGTAGGTTAAATTAATTCCCCCCCACACTTCCCTTTTTGTTCCGAACAACCTGGAATCCCTTTTCTTGACATGTACTGATCTGTCACTGCAATGGTTCAAGTAACCAACCTCTTCCCCTTTCACTGACATATCTGTCACTCAATGAAATTACTCCTGACCACTCCTTTTCCATCCACAACTCCTGGGTTCCTTTTCTTCATCAAGCAAAAAACCACACTAGAAAATATGCTATAGTTTCCTTTGAATATGATGTTCTATGAAGGTAAACCTTTCACATAACTTTCTATTTGCTTTTGAGGCTATGGTAGCATTAGACCTTTGTCTAATTAGACGTCTGTCTGCCTTAAGAAACATGATTTTCAATCTTTGTTAACAAGAAAACACCTATCACACACAGCTACGTATTCAGATGATACAAACTTTACAATTATGTCAGTCTGTCTTGACTCAACGTTTCCCCCAAAGCAGAACTCCGTCGTTTCTCTTTCCTTTGGGGATTTTGTCTTTGTTTATTTACCGCCTTATAACACTCACTGCATGTGTTATAACTGACATAACTCTTAACCATCAAAATGCATGACATGTTCTTGCATGGGGTATCTCAGAAGGAGCTGAAATTGATACCAAGAAAACTTGAACCTATATGACCCCAAAGGCTTCAGTATGGCTGTAGCCTGATCTAGAGAGGTCATACTATAAGAGTTCATAGTAAAAAAAATTAAAATATATGACCCCAAAAGCTCCAGTATGGCTGTAGCCTAATCTAGAGAGATCATACTATAAGAGTTGATAGTAAAAAAATTAAAATATATGACCCCAAAGGCTCCAGTATGGCTGTAACCTGATCTAGAGAGGTCATACTATAAGACTCCATGGTAAAATCAACAAAATGGTAAATGCCACTTTCACACTGACCCCATCTTGTACCTAACCTAACCTTCTCAACATTTGTATCCCTTTCTCAAATCTTCTTACCCCACACATAATAAGCAAGCAGTCAATCTGAAATGTTTAAGACGTTTTTCTCTTATTAGCAGTTAATCAAAGCAATTAACTGCCATACAGGAGAGTTGGCTAAACACTATTTACATATACTTTCAAGTTCCACTTCAGTCTGGTCTGATGTACACAATGCTTTATATACTATACATATGTAATACATGGGTTCCAATAGTCCTATACTACCAGAACAACCACACCAGCAAAAAACCAGAGATCGATCACCCGAGGAGGAAGCATCTCTATTCACAAAACACTCAACAACAACAGAAAATTGCATTATTGAAATGCAAATTTACAATTAATGTAATTGCTACGTTCTATCCATTCTATAACACTAGCACATCAAGAAGGATGAGAGATGAGAGAGAGAGAGAGAGCACCTTCTTAATGGAACCATGATATATATAATAGTGTGTGTGTGTGTGTGTGTGTATTATTATATATATATATATATATATATATATATATATATATATATATATATATATATATATATATATATATAATGCCTCATACGAGAGAGAGAGAGAGATAGAGAATGGGCCAAACACAATGTTTAAAAAAACACTCTACGGGACAAAATCTCCCTGCATCATATTCCATCACTTCAGTTCTTTATTTTCCGAGGTCAGGACAGGTCAAAAATAGGGGCGGTCACGAGAGAGTAAATATATAATAAAGTACCTCATCAGCACTTGAGCCTGGGGATATGGGACGAGCAGGGAACACGGAAGAAAGTAGAGGATATTGAAGAATTAAAAATGATTTTGAATCAGAGAATATTATTATGCAAAATAGCGAGACATAAACTTAACCAAGCTAACTGTGTGACTGAATATGTATACTGGTGTTCAGTGAGGGACTGAACGATGGTGATTGTAATCTTTACGTACATACATAAATATACATACAACATTATTTTTAAACAATACACGTCCCATCGACCACTCCCTTCTAGTCTGCAATGACGTAGCAAAACCATCACTAAACACCAGAGACTCACACCCAAATGACCAGCTTTTATGGGAAATAGAAAAAAAGGTCACCCAACCGGGATATACCCGGTCAAATGAGGTCACGCAAACGAGTCGTCAGATTCACCTGCTGGAATTCGAAAGAAACTTCGTTGGTAAGACTGAGAGTTTTAAGAATGGATATTGGATGAAATCTTTGGCGTGTTTCAAATCGACTTTCAGTTTGGTGCAATCCCTTGCAATTGGTTCGAAAGAAACGCCTCCAAAAAGGTGTCGTGGACAAACACACACTCCAAAAGGTATAAGGAATAATCAGGAAGTAACACAAACATTATAAAGGTATAAGGAACACACAGGAACACACCCAAACACTATACCAGGAACAAACATATACCCCAAAAGGTACCAGGAACAAACACATACCCCAAAAGGTACCAGGAAAAAACACATATACCCCCAAAAGGTACCATGAACAAACACATACCCCCAAAAGCTACCAGGAACAACAGGAACACACTCCAAAAGGTACCATGTACAAACAACCGTACTCCAAAAGCTACCAGGAACAAACACACATAGCAGAAAATGTACCAGGAACAAACAGGAACACATGCACACACACTCCAAAAGTACAGGACATCCACCCCAAAAGGTACGAGGAACAAACACATACCCCCAAAAGTACCAGGAACAAACAGGTACAGACACAGACACTCCAGAAGGTACCAGGAACAAACACACATACCAGAAAATGTACCAGGAACAAACAGGCACACATTCACACACCCTCCAAAAGGTATCATGAACAAACAACAACACACTCCAAAAGCTACCAGGAACAAACACACATACCCCCCCAACAAAAAGGCACCAGGAAACAAACGGGAACAAACACTTGACTCCAAACTCACTGTGAAGCGTCTGTGGACGCCTTGAAACCGTCCCAAGTTCTGACTTGACGATTCACACGAAGTCCCCCCAAGTATGTTCAAACGACTCAAGCAAATTCCCCATGAGATTGCTTTTGCAAATCGTGCCATCCATATACTTCAGGGAGGAAGAAGAAACCAATGAAAGCAAGCAAGCAAGCAAGCAAGCAGGAACAGGCAAGCAAGCAGGAACAGGCACGCAACAGGCAAGTAGGCAGGCAGGCAGGCGCTCGGAGGAGGGAGGAGACATACCGTCTCCTGGCAGAACGCCAGTCATTGCAAACATTGCAAGCAAGCACCACAGAACGCCGTGTTAATTCACGCGACGAAGTCTCTTTTGCTTTGCATTTTGCCACATTGATTGATTGGTAGGGCACTGCAGACCAGACGCGGGGCGGTCTGTCTGTCTGCCTGAGAGGAGAGAGAGAGAGAGAGAGAGAGAGAGAGAGGAGAGAGAGAGAGAGAGAGAGATTCTGACTTTACTTATCGAAAGAGGTTGAGGGTTTTGTAAAATAGGAAGTGTCACAGACTTCTGAGTTCTGTGATGAGAGAGAGAGAGAGAGAGAGAGAGAGAGAGAGAGAGAGAGAGAGAGAGAGAGTACCGTTAAGACCTGCTTGCTTTCAAGCGACAAGGCCTGGCCAAGCATTACCGCGTTCAATGTGTGTAAAAGAAATGACAATGTTTAGTTGTGGCAGGACGCTGTTTGAGAGAGAGAGAGAGAGAGAGAGAGAGAGAGAGAGAGGAGATATTGGTGGGGTGGTTCAGTGGGTATGGGTTAGCCCCAGGGGGAGAGGGGGAGGGGGCAGAATTGCAAATCGAGTCTAGTATATGTGCCCACGCCTTAGACACAAACACACACATACACACACAAACACAAGAAAAGGGGGGGTTCTTCATACAACTACAATCCCATCTACGTCAATATTTCACTAAATACTGAATCTATTTATGAGTTCGTGCATAAAGTAACATAAACTTTCTCAAACATAATCCATAAGCCGATAATTCCACGGATAATGTTAAAACGCCCGATAACTTCATTGATAATTCATTAAAATTCTCGAAGATTCCCCCCCAAAATAATTCGTTAATTAATATTCAAGAATCTCTCCAAAGTTAATGAAAAAAATAATTCATTTGCTAATTCCCGATTAGTATAAATAAACATAATTTCTTCATTATTCGTCCAAGAGCCGATAATTCCCACTTAATAATTCACGAACGCTCGATAATCTAATCCAATTATCTCGCCAATATTAATAAATAATCTCTCTATTAACATAAAAAAAGAAAAAGAAAAAGAAAATATCTCGAACCATTTCATTCACTGGACAAAATTTGCCCAAAAGCCGATAATTCCCCCTCAATAATTTACGAATGCTTGATAATCCAATCCAATAATTTCTCCTATGTTAATTAAAAAAAAAATTATCGCAAACCATTTCATTCACTGGACAAAACTCGCCAAGGAGCCGATAATTCCCCAATCATAATTCACGAACGCTCGATAATCTAAAATCCAATAATCTCACAAATATTAATAAATAATTTCTCCAATATAAATAAAAAAAAAAAAAAAAAAAAAAATTATCCCAATCCATTTCATTCACTAGACAAAGTTGTCAGCACTGCATCAACCAAGAAGCTATATAAACGTTGGCAACCCTGTAATCTGACAACCTGCTTGCACAGGGGGCCGCCATATGCTTTTGGAGGAAGGCGGGTGGGTGGGTGGGTGTAGAGACAGTGTGGTGCTCGGGGAGCGACACGCCCACGCGAGGGGCGAAGATCCCGTGGAAATCGGGCGTATTTTCGACCTTGCAGGAGGAAAGGGCCGTTTGGACTCGTCTCCTCCTCCTGTTTGGTATTTTGGGATTACGTGTCACATCTGTTTTGATGAATTATTCCCACTCTGGAACTGCCTTTTAATTGACTGTTTATTGAGGGAAGTTCTGCCTTTATACTAACGTGAATTTATATATTATATATATACATATACGTTGTCATGGTCAAAGTAGGCTCGAGGGAAAATGGCAACCTACCAGTCAGCCAAACATATTCTACCCTTCAAACTGCTAAATTTTGAATGAGACCCTTTAGAGAGAAAGGTTCCAAAATAGCACAGGGAGTTCCTCACCCCCCTACCCCCTCTCTCTCTCTCTCTCTCTCTCTCTCTACGTCGACAGATTAAAAACGTTCAAAATTATATACTCATTTGCATCGACCGTCGCTGAGAGAGAGAGAGAGAGAGAGAGAGAGAGAGAATCCAACTGGTATTATATTCAGAACCATTTTTCTAACTTGGACCAAATAGTATAAACTTCCATACCAAAGCAAAAATTCTAGACAAAAAAAAAAAATCCATTTCTTGGACACAAGTATACTTCAATTCCATCAGATGTATGTAGAAAGTAGCATGAATTATATGCATGAAGGAGACATATCTATAATATATATATATAAATAATATAAATTATATGCGTACAGTGATACCCAAACATATCGCCAACCCGCTACAGAGCTTCCGAACTCTATCCTAGCTTACGCTACCCCCATCCCCCCTCAGCCTTCAAAACAATGGCCTATCCACCACACAGGAACAGATACGTCCAAATATGGACACTAAAGTAGCCACTCGGGTCACAATGAGGGCTGAAATGCAACACAGAGATTCGCCAATAGACACGTTTGACAGACAGCAGGGCTGTCAGTTGTCAATGGACAGGATGTTCAAGGGGATAGATCTCTCTCTCTCTCTCTCTCAAAAGTCGTGTCATTAAAGGTGACAGGAGAGAATTGTCAAATTCACTGGGCTGCATTATCAGTCTCTACTCTCTCTCTCTCTCTCTCTGGCATCTAGGAAGTGAGAAACACAGAAACCTTTTCAAGAATGATTCTTGAAAAGGGGACGTGATTGGGAGTGGTCCTCTCTCTCTCTCTCTCTCTCAGTTCTATTTTAAGGCTACAGGCCCTCACACCCTTTTCCCTTTCTGGTCCTTCAAAGATGAAGAGACGGCTTTAATACACAGCTTTCTCTCTCTCTCTCTTTCTCTCCCCCCAACAGCATTACGTAACCAAGTCTATAGCAGCTGAAGGTGCTTCCAAAACTCTCTCTCTCTCTCTCTCTCAGAAGTCGACGACGAGCCATCGTAAAACACAAACATAAAGGGGGCGTGGCCCCTATAAAGCCGGGTGGGTTTCCCTCATGCCCCAAAATATATGTATACAGCCCACCTAAGGGTGGGTTGCAGGACATCATCTCTGGAATAGGTACTGTCTGGGTCTCTCTCTCTCTCTCTCTCTCTCTCTGACGTATAATTGGTCATCACCTTTAAATTGTGCGTAAGCTCATCACCTTTAACTATATTTCACCACTCTAAAGTCACCATTAACCTACTTCTGCTGTCACTATCATTGTCACTATATTAGGTTTCATCTGGAAATTGTCACTGTGAACTTACTTGATTTACTATCAATTTTCACTATTTCAATTCACTGTTCGTTGTATTTTCAACATAAATACCACCACTTGGTTTTCACTGTCAAATTCAACTTGAGCAATGAAAGACCTTCACTGTAAGCATATTTTATTCACTATCAACAGTTTCACCATTTCAGTCCACTATCAAAGTCAACCTACTTTTTCCACACTATTAAAATCACCAGCACGCAATCACTATTTCAAGATCCTACAACTTCGTTTCACCATCAAAATCAACCTACTGTCCCCTCACTATATAAATGACCATCGCATTTTCACTATATAAAGGCACTGCCATTTCAATTTCTACCATCAAAATCAATCTACTGTCCCCTCACTATCAGAGCCACCACCATCACGGTCTCTGTACCATCACATTTTCACTATACCAGTACACTACCATTTCATTTTTCACCACCAAGATCAACCTATACTTTCTTCACTATCAGAATCATTTCTCTAACAAAATCAACTTACTTCTCCTTTCACTATCTCACCGCACAAAAGACAACCTGGAAAACACAATAGCAATCTAACCTTTGACCTCTGAACAGAGGTAGAGAGACTGACACCTGACCTTCTACTAAAAAGTCAATAATATGTTATGACATCAGAGAGACGACAACAACAAGAGCAGCAGCAGTAGTACATGCAGAGCAAGTACCTATGTGACGGCTCTTCCTACATGCGGGATTCAGACGCCCATTGTAAAGTAGTATTGCCTGCCTTCTGGTCTGGGCGGTTCTTGGATTGGTGACCAGCTATGGGAGGTAGCTGACGGGGGCGTATAATCTCACCCCCCTCCCCCAACCCTGGGAACTAAGTGCTAGCAAACTTCGTCCCATAAATCAATGGCCAGGAATTTGTATTATGCCTTCACGGTCGTGTCACGACTTGTTCCTCCTGAGAGCTTGCTCTTTGTACTAGACAGCCAATGGATAGGTGACCAGCTCTCTGAGAGAGAGAGAGAGAGAGAGAGAGAGAGAGAGAGAGAGAGAGAGAGAGAGAGAGAAATCGCTCCAAAAGATCGGCAGGCCTCGATAAAATATTCAAGCATAGGAACAACGCCCAATGCTGGCAGTAGCTTCCTGCTCTCTCTCTCTCTCTCTCTCTCTCTTCCAATAAACTTTACATAGATGAAAAAGCAATATTCGATCAGCAAATATATTTTCTTCTTCATTTCTTTTCGCTGTTTCTCCTCCAGACTTTCAACTTTTATGAACAGGACAACCTTGCCCGCGCAATCAGACAGATGTTCAGGGAAGAGAGAGAGAGAGAGAGAGAGAGAGAGAGAGAGAGAGAGAGAGAGAGATCTTGATGACAATAATAATAATAATAATATAATACATCCAAGCCGGTACAGAAACTCCACAGGCAAGGAGTCATACGAGGGAGTGTTTGAGGGAGGAGGGAGAGAGAGGAGTAGGAGGAGGGAGTGAGGAGGAGCAGGAGGAGGAGGAGGAGGGAGTAGTAGGAGTAGGGTTGAGTCATCGCAGACAGCCACCACCCACCTACCTCCTCCATCCAACACAACCCCCCCTTGAGAGGGGGAGAAGACCACCACCCCACCACCAACTCACCCATGAGCAGAGACTGACAGTAGGTAGCCACATCATCTCTCTCTCTCTCTCTCTCTCTCTAACCCAATGAACATCTACCCACAACCTTCCAGTAACACCCTCCCCCTCCCACATTTTCGTGGGGGGGGGGGGGGGGGGGGGAGACCTCAGATTGCAATGTTATATACCCCAATAGTGTATTGGTGGCAACGTGAGATATGATGGTATGCGATTATTCAATTATATATATATTTGTTTGTGAGTGCATTTAGGCCAAGGCTCTCTCTCTCTCTCTCTCTCTCTCTCTCTAATCCTATTATAATCCATTCATACTACTCTCTTTTGACAGTGTTTGAGAGAGATGTAATACAAAGCTTATCTCCTTATTAAATTGTGTGTGTGTATATATATATATTTATATATATATAATATATATATATATATATATATATATAT
>NC_087222.1:26175271-26178490 GCF_015104395.2 Macrobrachium nipponense
CGAGTTCTTCCTGGGCGAGGAGATGGGAGGGAGATGGGGGAAGAAGTGGGCGGAGGAGGGAGGGGGGGAGAAAGGGATGGAGGGTGAGAAAGAGAGAAAGAGAGAGAGAGAGAGATAGATAGACTGCAACACACCCGCCCAGCTCAAAAAGCCGCCTGTTGGCGACCCAAAACTCTAACTCTCTCTCTCTCTCTCTCTCCGTTTCGCCACGTGTAAGGGGGGCGCTGCCCTTCGTAACAAGGGCGCCAGGGCACTCCGGGGGCACTGTCCTTACCTTGGCACTCCCGAAGACCGCGGCTTTCAGTGTTAAAATATCCACAACGGAGGGCGAAGC
Source organism: Macrobrachium nipponense (assembly GCF_015104395.2). Taxonomy (NCBI): domain Eukaryota; kingdom Metazoa; phylum Arthropoda; class Malacostraca; order Decapoda; family Palaemonidae; genus Macrobrachium; species Macrobrachium nipponense. The sequence continues at coordinate 26,175,606 of NC_087222.1, forward strand.
CAGATCACCGGGACCTCACCAGCTAAGGCTCAATGACAGAACTGAGGAAGGGGCGCCATGTTCGTCTCTCATCGGACGAGGCCATTCTCTCCCTACGGGGGAGGACGCATGGACCCTCTCTCTCTCTCTCTCTCTCTCTCTCTCTCTCTCTCTCTCTCTCTCTCACGACGTACGTGAGGAGGAAGTCTACCACTTTACTTAGAAGGAAAACTTTTAAAATAACATTAAACCTTTTGCATTTCCAAACCGACCGAAAAAAAGGAGCAGTCATCGCACATCGGGCACGCTCCTCAGCCTAAACATGTGCGTATAGTAAACAACTTATAAACAACTTTGCAACTTTACTTATAACGAAAAACACTTAGAACCCGTAACACTTACACCACTTGACACTTCATACGCCCAATATGGGCGTAAAACCCACCCCTGACAGCAAAATAAACGGTTAAATGTGCGTATATTTTGACTATAGTATATATACGCCTTTGGCACCTCTTCTTACCTACGGTATATCGATTTAAGGAAATTGGGGGGGTTAGGGGGTTAAGGGGGGGCCTGGGTAGGAAAAGGGTAGGTGGGTTATATTCCTATATATATATACCTTCCTTGCTTATTATAACCTATAACTTTCAGCCAACGCCCACTTCCAAGCAGTTGTTATAAGCGGTATCGTAATAATAATAATAATAATAATAATAATAATAATAATAATAATAATAATAATATAATAATTATACTTATTATTATTATTAAATTATTATTATTATTATAATTTGATACCCAAACATCCTTCAACCAGAATTCCCTCATATTAATATAGGCTGATTAATTCATCGGCCACGCCCCCTTCCCCAGGGGGCGGGGGAGAATTTGCCCCCACCCCAACCAACCACCTCCCGGGGTAGGGAATTAGAATGGACTGGAATTATCGAAGACTCGGGAATAGGGTCGGTGCAAAAGGGCAGGGGGAAATATGGAATGGGAAATTTATATATATAAATAAATAAATTATTAAATATATACAAAGAGGATTTATCCCGATTGCTCTTAGCAAGGTATAAAATAAAATGGTTTTCTTGATCTATTTTTTTTATAACTTGCTCATTATTATTGCAAAGTTGCAAATTGCTAACCAGCAAATGAGGAGAGAGAGAGAGAGAGAGAGAGAGAGAGAGAGATGAGAGGATTATATATATATATATATATATATATATATATATATATATATATATATATATATATATATATATATTGCTTTTTCCAAACGCGGTATAGTAGTGTAAATAAACTATTAAAGAACCCGTATACAGTTATAAAACTCTCTCTCTCTCTCTCATAGGGTCCCCATTCACTATAATCGAATAATACCCCTCACGATAATATTCTGCAAGGTTTCAAAGTACCTAGGAAGAGAGAGAGAGAGAGAGAGAGAGAGAGAGAGAGAAGAGAGAGAGAGAGAGAGAGATGGATAGTTTTCTTTGATTCCATCAAAGAAAATGGGAATTTAAAGGCGAACTATAGCATTACTTATGTAAGCTCGCGACTAGATGTTACTGGCAAAAGCATTGCAATAAACTTATAAAACAACATTATATCGACTTTCTGGTTGTTAAAATTACAACATACAACCGTTGTGGATATACTTAAATAACATTTTGGTTTTGTTTATGAGTAAGGCTATCAATAAACAGCTTTGAAAATATATAAAAATTGGGTTAGGTTTTTAGAACCATTTCGAACGTAATTTAAACAAATAACTCTAAAATTATTCGTATAATAATAATAATAATAATAATAATAATAATAAAATAATAATAATAATAATAATAATAATAATAATAATAATTAACGAAATGAAAATGCATATAAAAATAATTATAAATTAATATTCATATTCATGTGATTTATGTATTTGGATAATAAATAATTTACGAAATATTTTATAAAAAATCTGTCAAATGTTATAGTGTTAAGATTTATGAGAGAGCGAATTCCACACGGAAAATGATAGTCAGAAATCCAAGCACTTTCTTGTCTTTACTCAGACATTGTCAAGGAGTTAATGAAGTACAATTGGAGAGAAAGGTCTCAGGTACAACCACAAGATCAAGAATACAGATGGTAATGTCAAAAGTGTAAAAATTAAAAGAGATAATCCAGGATTATCGGATATCACACGGTCACAAACCTAACAGGTTGACCCTAACCGAAATTACAAAGTCTTTACAGTCTAAAACATGTAAAAAACTGAATCTATTAATTTTATTGCTTATATTTATCTACAATTTTTTTTCATTATGAAAGCATCAAAGTTTAAATAAACCAAGACTTAAAATTTAGAGCAACTTTTTTCCATTATTTGAGCATTCAAGATAAACCAAGAACTTAATTTAGAACATTTTATTATTTGACTTGAATGAAACAAGATTCAATTTTAATCTTGTAACTGTCATTACATGGGATTAAGGCTCTTGCTTGACTCCAGTTAATAGGATGATCTAAATCTCTCATATGTACGAATAATGCATTCGATATTTGCCCAGTTCTCACAGAATACTGATGCTGTTTGAGACGGTTGTGAAAGAGATTTACCGGTTTGTCCGTAATAGACTTTAATCACACTTTTGCAAGGAATTTCATATATGCAGCCCGGAAGATCTTAGGAGAATTTTTTATTATTAAAACTCTTGACATTAATATTACTGTAAACAAAATTTATGTTAAAAAGCTAAAATTCTAGGAATATCTAAAAACCTTTCATCATAGTGTAATTTAGAATGTTATTCTTACTAAATTCAAGTTTGTCATTAGTTGAATAAAATGTTTTTCTAGCTCTTTTCCTTGCCACATCTACAAAAAGTCCTTGGGTATTTAAGTTTCATTGC
>NC_087222.1:26178990-26226490 GCF_015104395.2 Macrobrachium nipponense
GGGGAGTTTTCCCACTGTGTATGTGCGTGCATGTATGTACGAGAGAGAGAGAGAGAGAGAGAGAGAGAGAGGCAGCAGGCAGGCAGGCCTTGGTTCAGGGTAGCAAGAGAGAGAGAGAGAGAGAGAAAGACACACACACTCTCTCAGTTCGTGTCGAGAGAGAGAAGGGTGAAGAGGTACGTTCCAGATCTCTCTCCCCATCTCGTGTCCTGCCGAAAAAAAGGGGGTGGAGCCCCCCCGTTTCTATTGTATAACCCCTCAAGTGCCGTGGACGCACGTACATATAATGAACGTATATTCCCGTCCTCGTTGTGTGCAACATTCGGAGAATATTCGTCTACTGGAGTTAAAAAATGAAACAGTGCCACAACTCCCGTGAACTTGCAGTATTGGAAAATAAAACTGCTGCCATATTGGAACCGCCAGATCTCTCGTGCGATAATGATGTGACCGTGTTTGTGTCTCTCTCTTCCGTTTGTGTGTCTGTGTATGTGTTGAGTGTTTGCGCTTGCAACTGTGATGAAAATACCACACACACACACTCACACACTCGATTTCATTTACTAATTTAATGAATCTCAAAGGCCAGGTATAGAATTTGGAACACGTCTTACCTGTGTGGATATCAGAAATATATATATTATATATATATATATATAATATATATATATATATATATATATTATATAGATAGATAGATAGATATATAGATAAATGCCATTCTGTTCATTATTTTGAAAAGGTTATTGAATAAAGACTTTAATATTTTAGGATCAGAGATATGGGTTCGAGTTTTTAGAGTTTATCAAGTACTTATTTATTTATTATTATTATTATTGTTATTATTATTTATTACTATTATTATTATTATTATTATTCGGCTCATTGCTTGCTACCCGTCCGTGTAAATACCATAAATTATTATAATGATGATAATTCTAATAATAATACACTCACCTTACTAAGGAGCTTATGGGAAGATATTCTCTCTCTCTCTCTCTCTCTCTCTCTCTCTCTCTCTCTCTCTCTCTCTCTCTCTCTTCTCTCTCTCTCGTCAAACTATGCCCAATTCCAGGAATACAGAACGTTCATAACGATTCAGTCTGGAGAGAGAGAGAGAGAGAGAGAGAGAGAGAGAGAGAGAGAGAGAGGAGGACCTTAAAGCTGATGTTTTAGAAATCTCCCGACTCTGAGGAGAGATGAGAAACACTCCTGCTGTAGGTCAGCTGATCTGGGAGAGAGAGAGAGAGAGAGAGAGAGAGAGAGAGAGAGAGAGAGGTCCATTAACAGCCACCATTCCCCCCTCTCCCCCCTTCCTTCCTGAAAAAAAAAAAAAAAGCAATTTGGGTTTAAATCAAATACAAATACCCACATGTTGTTGATTTTGCAACTGTGAGCAGGAAATTGCTAAGATATCTGTTTGGTTGGCGTCGATGGTATGTGTGTTTGTGTTTGTGTGTGTTTGTGAGTGTTTGTGTGGGCAAACACGCACGCTTGAACCCTTCGTTTGTGCGTGCGTATGTGTGTGTTTGTGAGTGTTTGTTCGAGCGAGAGCTAAGAGCGAATAGTGAATGTTATTGGCCATTATTAGAATCAAATGGTGTCAGGTGGCTGGTTCTCTCTCTCTCTCTCTCTCTCTCTCTCTCTCTCTCTCTCTCTCTCTCTCTCTCTCTTTAAGGATTCGATTCGTATTCGGTATTGAATTGGATTGGAAGTCTAAAAAGACGTCAAGACGTCGTATCCTGAATACTTAAATGTATTAATACCGTATTTGAGCAATCTCTCTCTCTCTCTCTCTCTCTCTCTCTCTCTCTCTCTCTCTCAAGTGATCTCTGTCCTGCATTTCTGATAAATAAACAGAGGTTTATTTGGTAAAAAAAAAAAAAATTTTTTTTTTTATAATTGATGATGAAAGTATAAAAACTGGGTTTCGTAAATACATAATACAATTTGGTTTTAAATATATTTGGTTTGTAAATATACTTGTGTAAATATATTGGGTTTTAAATATATAAGTATAAATATATTGGGTTCGTAAATATATTTGCATAAATTTATTGGGTTTGTAAAAATATTAGTGAAAATATATTGAGTTTGTAAATATATGTGTAAATACTATATTGGGTTTGTAAAAATATTAGTGTAAATATATTGGGTTTGTAAACATATTAGTGTAAATACATTGGGTTTTAAAAAAATATTGTAAAATATTAGTGTAAAATATATTGGTGTAAACTATATTAGTGTAAATACATATTGTAAACAAAATATTAGTGTAGATATATTGGGTTTGTAAAAATATTAGTGTAAATATATTGGGTTTGTTTAAATATTAGTGTAAATATATTGGGTTCGTAAATATATTTGTGTAAATATACACTGCTCAACTACCTACACAATAAATCAAACAAACCTGAAATAGATAAATAATTAATAAATTTATAAATATATAAATAAATGCATAAATAATTAACTGCAAAACCCTTTTTTGATAAATTTCCCTTCCCAATTGGCAAGGGGCATGTTGTGGTCCTACTGTCTGGCACTCTAGGGGTGCCCAGTTTTGGTGCCACGGAGATATAAATACGTTCTCTCTCTCTCTCTCTCTCTCTCTCTCTCTCTCTCTCTCTCTCTCTCTCTCTCTCTCTCTCTCTCTTTTATTCCTCAGTTCCCTAAGCAGGCCACAATTGGCCAATTTTTTAGGGAATAATTATCCAATTTTTAGGGGGAAAATTAACCAATTTTTAGGAGAATAATTTACCCATTTTAAAGGAGAATAATTAACCAATTTGTGGGGAGAATAATTAACCAATTTTTTAGGAGAAATATTTACCAATTTTTAGGGGAATAGTTAACCAATTTTTAGGGGACTAATTAACCAATTCAGGAGAAAACATACCAGGTTTTTAGAAAAATTTAATTTAAAACAATTTTTAGGGAGAATAATTGACCAATTTTTAGGAGAATAATTAACCAATTTTTAGGAGAATGATTAAGCAGTTGCTAGGAGGAAAATAAACTAATTATTTAGAAAATAATTAACCAATATTATATAGAAAATTAACCAATTTTTTAGGGAACAATGAACAAATATTTATGAAGAGTAATTGACCAGTTTTTTAGGAGAAAAATTAGCCAATTTATTTTTGGTCCAATATGGAGAAAAAAAATAACCAAAGTTTTTTTTTAGAAAGATGACACTATTCATTAGGAGAAAAACTAACTGGGTCACCCACCCAAGCAGTGACCATACCCGGTGACATTCACGTCTGGAGAAGGGGTTACTCGTTGTTGCCCAACATGGCAAAGTGAATAGAAATGAGGGAGGAAGTGAACCATTAGGGACAATGTGAAGGGACTCTCTCTCTCTCTCTCTCTCTCTCTCTCTCTCTCTCTCTCTCTCTCTCTCTCTCTCTCTCTCTCTCTCCTACATTCTTCAATAACTATTTCTCAATGAGATGATCAAATAGTACTTACAATAATACTTATAATATTACTTATGCTGATTAGATTTATAAGTAGGGTCTCTCTCTCTCTCTCTCTCTCTCTCTCTCTCTCTCTCTCTCTCTCTCTCTCTGTGGTATTTCGTGACAAAGGAATTACAACACGTGTGTGTGTGTCACACGAAGCCATAGGTGTATATGCTGTGCTGGTCTCTCTCTCTCTCTCTCTCTCTCTCTCTCTCTTCTCTCTCTCTCTCTCTCTCTCTTCCGGCTGGGGGATTTACAGCCTTCACTCTCTCTCTCTATCTCTCTTTATCTTTCCCTCTCTCTCTCTCTCTCTCTCGCTCTCTTCTCTCTCTGTTAACCTTTGATTTTAATTATCTAAATATAACTATGTGTGTGTGTGTGTGTTGGTTGGTGAATGTACACATACGTTACATGGCGTGTTTTGAGCACAAGCAGTTCACACTTAAACATTTTAAAAATTTTATTTATCGAGTATTATTAAGAGGTGGCCTTTGATATATATATATATATATAATATATATATATATATATATATATGTGCATGTATTTATATATATATATATATATATATATATATATGTGTGTGTGTGTGTGTGTGTGTGGTGTGTGTGTATATATAGATATATATATATATATATATATATATATATATATATATATATATATACATATATATATATATATATATATATATATATATATATATATATATGAGCTGACTAAATATGTAGTGATTATGTGTTATAGTGATTTGAAAATTTGGAAAGAAATTTTTTAAAGAAGAAGCAAATAAAAGAATGGCATAAAATTTGAGTGTATAATGTAGTATATATATATATATATATATATATATATATATATATATATATATATATATATATAATTGTGCATCATTTGGACAAATGATCTATTATAATTTTGAAATGAGTTGCATATTTTAAAAAAATATATTTTTTTCGACCAAAGTATCTTACGGTGCATTGAAAAAAAAAAGCAAATCGACTACTTTTGAAAATAAATATAGAAAAAACTATAAATAGATCTATATATATCTTGACGTCCATTGACCCCACAACCAGAAAATAAAAAAAAATAGACCCCTACTTCCAAAATCATACAAAGTGGCCCCCCTACTCATTTTCGACAATGCAGTGCCCTACCCTAGCGCAAGAGATCTCTCTTCTCAAAGGCACTGCCCCACGAAGGGAATAGATCAGGCTCTTTGAGAGTGAGAGAGAGAGAGTAAGAGAAAGGAGGAGTTCGTTGTGTTGATAATGCGCAGGAGAAAAGTCCCTCCACTGCGCAGGTCTGTGAACGAAGTGGGCCAGAGGTTATCGTCCCAAAAACGACAATGATTCGACCCGGGGCCCATCAACCTAATCACGGGGGCTACCTGTATTATGTTTTACCTGTTGAAGGTAGATGGTAGGTATATATATATACGTATACATATATATAGGAGAGAGAGAGAGAGAGAGAGAGAGAGAGAGAGAGAGAGAGAGAGAGAGAGACCTGGTTACAAGCGCATACTAACTTAGTACCTTTCTCGAACTGACCCTTCTTCAGATACCAGTAAGATAAATTTGAGGGAGAGAGAAAGAGAGAGTTACAAGGAGTTTCAAGGATTAGGATGTCTCAAAGATTTATCAGTCCATCCGATGAGAGAGAGAGAGAGAGTTACAAGGAATTATAAGGATTAGGATGTCTCAAAGACTTATCAGTCCATCCGAGAGAGAGAGAGAGTTACAAGGAGTTATAAGGATTAGGATGTCTCAAAGACTTATCAGTCCATCCGAGGAGAGAGAGAGAGAGAGAGAGAGAGAGAGAGAGAGAGTTACAAGGAGTTATAAGGATTAGGATGTCTCAAAGATTTATCAGTCCATCCGAGGAGAGAGAGAGTGTGTGTGTGTGTGTGTTACAATGAGTTACAAGGATTAGGATGTCTCAATGACTTATATACTAGTCCATCTGATGAGAAAGAGAAAGAAAAAAAACAGCCTTTCTTATATGATTTAGTTTATGATAAAGTCTTGAGGATTTTTCCAGAATAAACTTTTTCCTAAATTTATCCAATAAATTTATTGTAAAAATTTTATTCAATAAATTTATTTTTTTAAATTTATTCAATAGATTTTTAAAAATAGTATTCAACAAATTTATTTTCAAAAATTTATTCGATAAATCTATTTGTAAAGATTTATTCAATAAGTTTATTTCAAAAAAATTTATTCAATAAATTTATGTTAAAATTTGTTCAATAAATTTATTTCAAAAAATTTATTCTATAAATTTGTTTTTAAAATTTATTCAATAAATTTATTTTTTTTAGTCTATCAAATTGATCAAAATTACAGTTACATCATACGGATTTATTGCAAATAAATCCGATTACTAAGATGTAAGAAAAATATAATAACCAGGATTAACTGTCAAGTCTTTATACATTTCAACTCTCTCTCTCTCTCTCTCTCTCTCTCTCTCTCTCTCTCTCTCTCTCTCTCTCTCAACTTGGACAGACGGCTCCTGGCGACAGTCGGTCTTGGCGCCGCCGATGCCACACCCTGTGGGTATAAATCAAGAAGGGGGGAGGGACGGGGGTGGGGGGGGGGTTAAAGGCATTTCTGGAGGGGGGGCTATGACCCTCTTAATAATGTTGTAATCATCATTCTAGGCCTCCCTCCAGATTTCGTGGGTTTAATTAGGCCTACTTTAAATTACTGATTGTATGTATGCATGTATACAGAGAGAGAGAGAGATGAGAGAGAGAGAGAGAGAGAGAGAGAGCCAGAGCCAGGAGGGGCCAGATTGGGGGATCGTATCATAATACCTTTTTTTTTGTAAGTTGAAGTGTTATTTAAAAAAATAAATTCACTTTATTACGATGAAAACAAAATTATTAACCAAATAAATTAAATTAAATAAACAAATACATTTCTTCTACATGATATAAAGATCCCTCATTTGACCCAAAATAACTCGAAATCCCTACAAGATAAAAACTTCATTAATAATAATAAAATAAAAAAATAGTTTCAACAGCTGTAAAAAAAATTAAATTAAATAATACACTTTTTCTACATGATAAAAAAACCCTCATTTGACCCAAAATTACTCGAAATCCCTACAAGATAAAAACTTCATTAACCCAAAACATAAAATAAAATTTAAAAAATACACTTTCAGCAGAGCTGTTAATACACTTTTTCTACATGATAAATACCTCATTATTTCCAAAATAACTCAGATCCCTACAAGATATAAAAACCTCATTAAACAAAAATAGTAATGAAATAAAATACACTTTCAACAGAGCTGTATATATAAATATCAGACGACCAACACCACAACTAAATAAGCAGACTCTACTACATCAATATGGCTCGACACCTGCACCTAATTATCCCTCGTTTATCTCTCTATTCGCCTATTTACTTATATTCGTATCACGCCTCGTTGTGACCCCTGAACTTTTATACATATCTATATATTTTGATTAGGAATAGATCTTCTTCAGAAGAGGAGAAAAAGTATTTTTTGTCGTATCACTTCTCTCTCTCTCTCCTGAATTTATCAAACATTCACTTATCAATAAGTAATTTAATCTAATAATAATAACATTAAATTCATACCTTATATACATACGTAACACCCCTCAGGCCATCTCTTCCCAGACTACGGATTTCTCTCCCACCAGATAGCAACAAGAGAACTTACGGTTGTAGTAAAAATAAAAAAATCACTTTTTTTTTCACAAGGGATGGGAGCGCAAGGACGGCAGGTGTTTGGGGAGGAAAGGGCTATGACATATAAAAAGCCTGCTTCGATTGTGCCGGGTGTGACATTTGAGAGAGAGAGAGAGAGAGAGAGAGAGAGAGAATTCGCTTAAAGGCGCGACCTTCAAACCCCATTCACTTTAAACTAAGTAATGTTATTGTGACGAGTGCGTTTGAACGCATTCCCAAAATAGCCCATTCCTGGACATGCCCACTTGTGAGCTACGGACACGCCCCCCTCCCAAAACCCCTGGGCTTCCTTTGACGATCGATCGATCGATTGATGGCTGCTGTTAAATCTGGCGTTGCAAGAAGTATTAAATTGCATTCAAAACGTCTCCATCTTTATGCGAGCGGAATAATTTAGATTATATATAATTCTCCTCATTAATTAGCCTCCTCACTCGTCTCTAACCTCCTCCTCGCGTAACCTCGGTACTCCAACTCGTCTTCCGTGTTCCCAATTTAGCTACAGTCCTCCCTCTGACGGTGGCGTAGCCACAAAAATGAAAAGAATTAGTACGATAGCATTGCGTTCAGTTCTTCTCTCTCCTTCGTCTGTAAAGGTCAAACCAGTTCGTATTAAAGGTGAGAGACTCACACTGGAGAGAGAGAGAGAGAGAGAGAGAGAGATCAAAACTTGGGAATCAGCTGTAATTTTATTGTGGCTAATTGAACACTTAAAGACTAAGCTCTTAACATTCTACCGAACATAACGATTTACCAGTTTATAACTTCAAAGGAAATAGAGAGAGAGAGAGAGAGAGAGAGAGAGAGAGAGAGAGAGAGAGAGGAGAGAGAACCAACCAACCGCAAGGCATCCCTCCCCCCCTCTCCAATAACCCTATTCGAGTATGATTGGATTGTCTCCAAGTAGGGACGAATCGTCCCTCTCCTAGAATCTAGATCCCAACTTCGTAGGGAAGTGAGAGACACATCCTTGATGTTCCTTGCAAGATGGAAGGAAGGAAGGAAGGGAGGGAGGGGGAGGGTCATAAATCATAGAGGGAGGGAGGGAGGGAGAGAGAGAGAGAGGGGGGGTGGGGGATTTGAGACCAAGAGCTTAGCATTCTTTATGACTTTTTAAATCCCACTTCTGATGTGGAGTCCCATGCACCTCTATTGTCAGATTGGACGTAGGCTTCTTCAGCTGCTGCTGCGTTTGATCTTCGTATTGCGAGGGAGAGAAAAAGATGTTTCCTGTTTTAAGTCTTCTTACAGAGACAGACACAGACAGACAGAGACAGAGAAAGTTACTATCCACCCTTTGTAATGATAAAGATTTCCATCAAGAGACAAGCGGGAGATATATCCTTCTATAAAAAGATTTGAACTGCATGAAGCAGATGTGTCAAAAAAGGTGGAACTCACCTTTTCTAAAAAGGGGTGAGAAAGTTCCGTTCCGCGTGAAAACAGATCTCTCTCTCTCTCTCTCTCTCAGGGTGAGAGGCATGTCATTATAAGGTTCAGCGAACAGGAAACAGCCCTGTGGGTGGGGCTTCTCATGATTAAAGGAGGACCTGAATTTTGAGAGAGAGAGAGAGAGAGAGAGAGAGAGAGAGAGAGAGAGAGAGAGAGAGAGAGAGAGAGAGAGAGAGAGAAGGTTCTCCCCCATAAACATTATTGTATAGCATCCTTGTATACTCAGTTTTCCTAATTTTTTTTTTTCAAATCTATAACTTGATCAAGATTCTTTGCACTATTTGCAAAGTAGTACTTCGCATCACAAAGTCCTCACAGGACTTTTCAGTATTAAAATAGAATTAAAAGGACTTCATTCCTGGGCAGGATACAGACATTAGGTTGTCTGTCCTATTTGTCTATATGCTCATGTTTCTGGAATCTAACGTAAGCAACCTTAGACATTAAAAAAAACTAACTTGTAGATGCTCATATATATATATATATATATATATATATATAATATTATATATATATATATATATATATATATATATATATATATATATGGCACTCCTTATATCCTTTAGATATATCCCCTTTTAACTTGTTATAAAGACATGCTTATACCCTTGTTTCCCCCTGGTTGTCATTATTTTGTAGAATTTCCTGTAATCATTTCATCTTGAGTACTTTTTTAAGTAGTCAGATGCCATTTTTGTGGTCAGCTTAGGATATACAGAGGTACCCAACATTAATTAACATATCAGGGTTATATTTCAAAAGATACAGGTAATTTTAACAAATCTTTGAGGGTTGTAGAACATAATCCATATAGTTTCCTTTGGTACATCAGTCCAATAATACGTATAGTAGTAGAGTTAAGTTCTGAGAGGTCTACATTGAAAAAAACTTGGGTCCAAATGTAATTTTTGAACATTTGTCCTGTAACAAAACAGATACGAGTTACATTGATGTACTGTACATTTTCTAAATAGATGAACATTATAAATAATGAAATGAAAAAATAGGGGATATGAGTAAAATTATCATTTGGTCAGTACAGAATCCCATCATAGTCTGATTAAAGTAGACAACTTTTAAGTTTTGCAGTAAAATTAATTTTGACTTGCAAATTCAGCTTTTGCATATCTTAGCTTTTTTTTATATGCAATATCCATGATGATTGACAGGTTGGATTTCCTGCACCAAGTGGGAAAAGTATTGATCAATTGTCTTATCAAACCAGGTTTTAAGATCTAAATAGCTTCAGAATTCAGTATATGTTGATCTAGTGAACAGTTTAAAATATTAGTTAAGTTTAGCTGTACACCCATATATTCAGTACACTACTTTGTATACAATGTATACTGTATTTATAAATACGGTACAGAAGGTTTGTGAAATAACTAGTGCCCTGGAGAAAAAATTATTTTCATGTTTCTTTTGATCATACTTAAGGGTCCTAATTAAGTAATCATTTCTACCAGTTACATCATATTTCTTTAAATCCTTCTTCTTATGAACCTTTTAGATTAAATGTTTTGTCACAGCAGTGGTGGGCCAATTCCTAATTGAGCTATTTTAAATATAATGTCTAATAACAAATTCAATGTAACAACTTTTGAGATATAGTTTGTCATTTGAAATGGAAAGCAAACAAAATTAAACAATGGCTTTTGTATATTATGACACTAGCTAACAAAAATTCAAACTTTCACAAACAAATGCATCTTCATTTTACAATATGTTTTGAAAAGCATTGAGAAGAATGGATATCAAGCATCTCAGATGCTTTGGAGAAAGCATTCAATTTCAATTTTCTCCAAAGTGGGAAAATCAGCTTTCCTATCCGGAGATCAGTTATTTAAAAAAGTGATTTACTTATAAGGATGTCTTGTCTTTCTCACTTCTTGGGTTGCCTGTCAGTACCCTGCTCACTCCTTTGAGATGCCAGAGCTTGGTTCATGTACTGCTTGTCTTTTTGGCGTTCTGTCTTTTTCTTCTTACAATATGCTGGGCCAACATGGACTGTTCATCGTCATCTTCCACCGGCTTCTTGCTGTACATGTCAGACACTAGTTCTAGACCAGCTGTTCACATGCTTTCTTGTCTTATGCTCTCCTCTAATTATGCTGTTGGCTGTTCTTTGCCATCCTCTATTAGAGCTCACCTTCTTGCTAGTGCCAGGCACTTTTCTCATCTTCAGCTTGTACAGAACTTACTGTTCAATAACATATTTGCCTCTCCTTGGCTTACCCAGTGCCATATTCCAACTGCTGTTTATCTCCTGGGAATGAATAGCTCCTGTCTTAATCTGCAACTTGTCTCCTTGATTTCCATGAAGTTTGTCCCTCTTCCTTTGTTTGCCCAGCACATTTCTTTTCTTGCTTTTCTCCCAGGGCTCTCCTCTCCTTGCCTGCTGTTACCGTTTTCTTGCTGAAAATATTACTGGCTGTCTGCACCTATACTTTCAGCCTTCATCCTCCCGTTCAAGCTGCTGCCCCTGACTTGTAGTATGCTCTGATTAACATCAATCTTGCTCGACGAACTAGTAGACCCTGCTGCTATTTGCTTGGCTACCAACTTGACCTTCTTACGATAATGCCTTGCCAGGAGTATGTCAATCAGCCTTTGGTTGAGCCGGTAACGCAAGTCCATACAGGGCAGTACCAGGTTAAGGAAGATATAGGTTATGGACCAACCATTGTCCTCCCGGGCTTAATGTTGTGGCCTCGATGCTTGACCATAAGACATTTTCCATCTGATGTTTGCCTGGTGTTGTTTGTCTTTTTGGCTTGCGTAAAAATCCTTCTTGATCTGGTACTGACCTCCTTTTCTTGTCCTGTTGTGGCCAGCCACCATCCTGTCAAATTACCCGTTGGCATTCACTTCACTTGGTGTCACTCTCCTTTTGGTCAACATACTACTGACTTGCCGGGCATTATTTGACCAACTGATGCCCTGTCCATTGCAGTGTTTAACTTGCTGTGAGCTTGTCTTCTTAATATTCTGGTTGACCTGGCTTGCCCAGTGTGCAACAGGTTAGGTAGAATTCCCAAGGTAACAGCACTGTGTTAGCCAGGCACTAATTGAGCAGTATCTCGGGTAATATCATACACAAGACTGAGTAGGACACCCGGTCTAGTAGGACCAGTTCTTCTAGTTTCTCCTACATCATTGTCTTCTTGCTGCCACAGTTGTCCATTGCTTGATCACCGATTTGCACCCTTCTAGCAGTCTTTATCGTGTTGCATACTTCCTTGTCTAGCACGGCACTGTTCTCCAACTACTGCTTGTCCTACAGATGCTGCATACGTGACACTATCGTATGGAACTGGCCTCCACCTGCTGCATGGGGTCTTGGATTGCTTGGCACGCTCTTGAACGTACTCCTTGATTCTCAGTCTTGAATGAATGACCTTCAAATACTGCTCACCATCTTCCTGCCTTTACCATCCTGTTTTTCACTGCTGCAGCAGCACAAGAAATTATTAATTTATAATTTTATCAGGATAATCATTTTACATCACTGCTGTATCAAGGAAAATGAGCTTCATTGTATCTGCTATCATCATTAAGGACTTCTGGTTTCTTGGAACCATTTTAGTTGAAAGTCAGCATTGAAAAGGCAATTACATGCTGTAGAATGTTATATACAAGGTACCTATGAAAGAGGAACATTGACAATATTAATCCAGTGATTAAGAGGCTCTTGGGTACTAATCGCCTTCATGCCTGCACATTCACGAATGACCCTTTCTCAGGAACCTGTAAAAGAGGAGTCTGAAATAAAGAGGGTTTCTCTAGGAATGTGTCAATACAATATTAAGATAACGGCTTGTTTCTATGGTCTAAATCTAAAACTGACGATGATCACAAGATTGTTACCAGTTTCCTTGTAGTTAAAGTAATATTTGATGGATGTTATATTGAAAGAATAGTTAGTACTGACAGACTAGAGCTCTTCATTACCATCCTACATTGAAATGCTGCAAAAATGCAAGAAATTATTCTTTATATGTTTAGTAGGACAGTCATTATACATGACTACTGTATCAAGGGACACGAGTAATTGTATCGCTTATCATCATTAAGGATTCCTGTTTTCTTAGAGTCAATTTCAGTTATAAGTCAGCATTGAAAAGGCAGTTAGATGCTACAGAATGTTGTAAGAGCATCTGTTAGTAGAGAAACATTAACAATAAAGAATTACCCAGTGATTAAGAGGCTTTGACCAATAGAGCGGCTCAGATTACCACCATCATGCTGTACATAATTGAATGGTCCTCTTTGGAATCTGTAAAATAAGGAAGGTTTGCATTAATGATTGTAAAATTAAGGTGATTTGTATTTAGGAACATGTGCTGTATACTAATCATTGACCCATTTGTTTCTCTTTAGTCATTTTCTTGCCATAAAAGAAAAGTGTATTGACTGACTGAAACTTCTTGTTGTATTATTATAGACTTTTATTGGACTTTTGCTCATTGTGTGAAGGTTTAGTATTTTGTATATATAAAAGCACTGTATCTTTTATCCCTTAATTTTTGATTGATTGTCTTAATGAGCAATCTCTTTCAAACTTTTTGCAATCTTTGCGTGTCATTGCTAACATTCCACTACCATTCCAGTACGGAGAGCGGACGGGACAACCCATTCCGACCAGACGGGGACATCTCCCGAGAGGCCGACGAAATCGTCCAACTCATCAAGTCTGGCCGCCCCTTGCAGAGTCAGCCGGGGCGGGGGGACACCACAGACTCGATAGACAGCGGTCCCATCTCCCCCGACGGCAAGGAGGCGTCTTCGGAACCCCTCATCTCCGCCAACGACGCTTCTCCACAGCAGCAACAGATCCCCTCGCCCTTACCAGTGCCAACACAACCCGTGGGGGCAACCACGACAGGTTCTCCAGGCAAGGCCGGTGCCAACGGCTCGGCCGCCCCCGATAACTCGACCCCAGGCACTGTTGAGGTCACACACGCCACAGTGAAGCCCACGGATGCCGCCCACGTCGAACACGTCGTCATTAAGAAGAAGAGCAAATGCAACTGTTGTGTGATTCAGTAATAGTGACGATGACGTTCGGATCGCCGACAAAAGTGTAACTCAATGATGGAGGACTTGGCTTAGGGTGGCTCCATTGTCCAGTGAAAGACAGAGAAAAAGAAGGCGATTTACTTGTGAAACTTGGGACTTGCCTGTACATGGAGCCAATCCTTTTTTTGGGGGCTAGAAGGGTGCAAGTGCGGTGTTGCTTGACTTTTAACATGTGCTTTGTCTTCTTCTCTGCTGTTTGCACAATCCACCATGACTCTACTTTCGAAGTGTTCCAAAGATGGATGAAATATATTTTATGTATAATTAATTTCATAAATAGTTCATTGCTATAGGTGAGAGAGAGAGAGAAAATAAGGAGTTAATCATTCATTAACTTAGATTGGCTTTCCACTTGTCCCCGGGAAACACACTACAGAACCAATTAGCTGATTTTTAGGTGTTTTTCATCTCTTTGTTTTGTTCCTGTGATTGTTTTTGCACTACGACTCGATTAGTGCTTTATCATCAGGCACGTGTTCGCATCCGCCACGCTGAGATCTATGTCTGTTGGCCAAAAACATGAATCACGAGTCTACGAGGAGCTTCATTGACAAAACAGTGTTGGATAACCTGGCAGAGATTTCTTTTAAAAGATCGTGTTCTTTCATCCGCTTCAACTCAAAGGTGTTGGCTTTCATTCTGAAATGGTTAATACTCTCGTAGGAACACTATAGTTATTTATTTCCTCTTGGTTAATGGTTGCCTACTTCATGCACGTGCCTACAAGACCAAAACATTTACAGGTAGTAAACCTAAGGTTCTCAAAACTGCCGGAGGTTATCGTAATGCTCCGCGAGGAGTTCAAGAGAGTTTCTCGTAGCGAACGGTAGCTTCAAGATGCTCGTCTCTTGAATGGTAACACTATATACCCTAACAATCAAAGCAATCACATATCCGTACGTTTGTCAAACTAAGGCTGTATGCAGTTACTAGAGTGTCTATGTGTTTCTGGCTAACAGACATCAAAAGCAAGTCAGCAGATATACTTAATTCATTTAAAAATTTTAAATTGTAACAGGGAAAAAGGAAGGGAGGAAAGGTGCTCGTAGGGATCTCAAACGCCTCAAAGCAAAAGGTTTCTTTCCAAGTTCCGAAAGTATCGACTTAAAATGATTACTCTATAATAGAGTATAAAGCGACAGATATAAAGGTTTCGAACGGATGGAATCAAAGAAACCTCACTTATTCTTTTAATACACACCGAAATAATTCCTATGAACGATGTATGACTCTTACCAACTTTAGCTTTCAAAAAGCTATCAGGCTTAAAAAATTTCCTTCTTGCTGAACTGGGAAATAATAATGAGTTGCAGAGGATCCTAACGGGGCCGTTGGTTTTAAATATACGTATATATATCTCAATAGTTGTCATACAGCAGGATAAGGGTGTAATCCACTATTTGCTGAGGATGTTGGATCCTATTCCTGTCGGAGAAGGTTGGACGGATAATCAATGGACACGAAAAAATGTTGGTTCCTATGTCAATGATTATCTAGATCTCTAGATCTTGTTATAAACATTTGTTACTTAGAGAGAGAGAGGGAAGAGTAATGGTTCATTACAGATAGTATATTTACGGTACAACAAATTGGCTTGTCAATTCTGTTTCTCAGTGTTATGATCACATAACCTTTTCAACAAAGCCTAGTGAAGAGATGACACCTTGGTAAAAAAAAATAAATAAAATGAAAAATAGGAAAAAAATTGATAAAAGTTCGGGCAGTCATCCAAGTGCCTATAGAAAGATACAATGGCAGTGATGGTCCACACACCTCCGAGCTCCGTGCGACGTAGGGGGTCTCTGGCCCATCGCGTGCTATTCCGTAGATCTTCTACTGTGTAGACTTCTTTCTTTAGTTTCTGTAAATGAAATGACCATGAGTCAGAGTTGTAAAAAGAGTGGTGGCCGTGACAACAAGCGGGGACATCCATGGTGCTAGGGGTAGCGGGCCAGCCTTGTCGTCACAGCGCACCATCCGATGTTTCTTTTTATTGAGAAAATGACAAAAATGTGTTCATGATCAAGTTTGTAACTTAAGGGAGAGCAATAGCTTCTTTTATACAGAGAATGAAAATGTTCAATGGGACTTTTAAAAGTCCCGCAATAGGATTCAACACTCAGTGTACCTCAAGAAAAAGGTTGAACTGCAATTGAGCAAAGGTTAGTGTCTTTACCTGTATATAAAGTACCTTTATAAGATGTTTATGAGCTATACTTTTAAAGAAAAGATCCTAATCATAGGTAAACAATGCATTGTGAATACTTAGACTGAATGGCAATAGAAAACAAGCTATACATCACTTTGTAGCCGATTTACTTTCCTCTTTTTATTTTGACGAACCCGATGCCAAGTTATTTACTACTACTACTTCTTGACGAAGGTTGGACGCTTTTGAAAGAATAAACGACAGTCGGTACTTCCCAGGTTCAATACTATGAGCCGTTTGTGTTCTTTGTGATGTTAGACAAGAGAGTTCTTTGTCACCAGTGTGAGTGGGAGGAATTGAAGGATGCTTCAGCTCTGCGGTTCAAGGAGTAGGTCATCATGAAAGCTGCTTCTTCTTCTTCCATGATGACGATACAATGCAGATAGCTTGACACGGTCTTGTGTTACAAGACGAATTTCTGTCCGCATACCTTAGGTGTGGGCGAGTGGTGTATTCTTTAGACCTATACTCGTAGACGATACTTGTCTCCACACTATGTGCAGATATTGATTGACGATAGGTACTTTAAACTTGTCATGTTACATTAGACAGAGGTTGTCTACAACTGTTGTATTAGGGACAAAACTTGTCAACATGCTGATGTTAGACGAAGGAACCTACCAGATGTGTAGGCCTTTGTCATATTATTGTGATACAGTCAATTTGTAATTTTTTGTTTTTGTTTGTTATTCATGAAAAAAGATTTATCAAATGCATGATCTCCATTTTGATGTGGAATTATTTGTTACCGTTTTATTTATGAGTGCACTTACTACAATTCGTCGTTCAGTTTTAACATAACTGCTATTGAATATTTATTTTTTCCTCTTTACGTTGTAAGACATCAATTGGAAGGAGGAGGAGGAGGGTGGTTTTAGCATCAGAAAAACTTGTGTAACTTGTCAGAGTCATGTAGTAGATTATTAGGACCTTTTGGAGAAGTTTATTTTTAATATGCGGTATTACCGATGTGTAGAAAACGGAACGGCAGGAAATTCAAGTGTAAAATCTTCGCTAAGTGTAAATATACATGTACACACACATATGCAGTGCATACATAAATTTATTATGTATGTACTCTGTATGTGTAAACAGTCATTGGCTTTACTCTAGCTCATTAAAGGCGTAAGACTTCTAAAATGTTTAATTAAGATCTTCATTTATACAACTTGAAGACCTGAGTGGTTACAATTAACAACTGACATATTACAATATGGTTTCATGTAAATTTTTATATTAATTATCCCTCATTGGCCAGTATTTATATTTATTCTTGACATTTCATGGCACATTTCAGCAAATTTTTTATCCTCCTAAGAGCCTTTTTTTTTTTTTTTCAATAAACCAGACCTTTTCAAGGTGCAGTATTGTAAAAAAAAAAAAATTATTCCACACATGATAAAGATTAAAATTCTGAAGCTATGTGAAAAGATGGGAAAAGGAATATTTTATATGATGTTTTTATAGGTTGATATGTATATTGACGAAGAATTAAAAATCATACCAAACTGGACATTCGTGATCTGGCAACGTCAGGAAAAAAAACGTGTGTACATAGTTAACGAATAAAGGTTCATATGTAAATTTGACATAAATTCATCATTGTAAAAAGCATATAGGAATAATGCACTTAGCTCCCTTTAATAGAATACAGACAGTAAGGAACTGCGTACAGTACTCTTAATGATGTTGTTTGCTTCCTTGAGAAGTGACTGATGGTGTTAATGAACTATATGAGAGTAAGCCTTAATAGCCATCATCATTCAACCAGTTCATTTTTTTTTTTTTTGGGGGGGGGGGGGGGGGGGGGGGGGGGGGGGGGGGGGTGGGGGGGGGGGGGGGGGGGGAGAAAGTCGCCGGACAACAAAATGCCTTCTAGAGGGACTCAAGTTGCATAGACAGTTGCAATGGTCAATTTGTACAATGTAACGAAACTCATATTCTCGTAAATCCAGCACCCTTGTCGCGAGAAGAGTTCGTACAAGTACACCCGCAGCATTCTTTACGTACCGGTACTTCTCTGCTGGCGACGTGGGTGTTGCCCAACTCTTTTAGCAATGTTTAGGTGTCTTCAGATCGTTCGAGCAAAGGATGAAAGAGACGTAGAGTTTGAACTTCCACGCTCGAAGTTTGCCAGCGGTAGCGTAAAAAAATGAAAATTTTCAAGAGCCACAACCAACCAGCACGTTTATTATGATTATCTTTTTTGATTCTTCCTCTTACTGATTCAGTATATCGTTAACGTTTTAACTCTTGCAGATATATATATATATATATATTTACCAGCCTTCCTCATCATCATCATCAGTTATATAGCATATGAATATTAAGCGGAACTTATGACAGCTGAGTATCAAAATAAACAGTATCTTCGACTACAGGAAGAGGTTTTGTAGACAGTTATCTACATTAAACTAACTCTTTGTTCCCACGTTATAAAACTACATAGAAATATGAGCCTTCTCAAAACTTTTACTTGTGGCTTCATTGTACCGTCTTGCCAGAAATTTTAGGTATTTCAACGGCTCAGTACATACGGACGTTCCAGTCGCTGCGTTTTTCCATGTAAACAAAAAAACGATTGTTCAGAACGAAAGCCGATCAACCGATAGTCGTGACTCCTTCACACCTGGAACATCCTTATGCACGTCGACACATCATGTTAGCTGCTTCTTGGTAGTCAATCTATTTCTCTCGGCCTGTCTGCTTGTGGTGTCGTAAGTGTGATATTATGATATGGGCCACAGGTAGCATACCACTATGGTCAACGAGACTCACAACAAGCTGCTGGAGACAGTCAAACTGCTCGAAAAAATGTCAACTTCTTCTTACGAGGCAGCTCCTCGAAGCTGCCCTTTTCGGAAAGGGGTTGGGAGGGGGTTATAGATTTTACCATTTGTCTTTTCTTTGGCATTCTCAAGCATCTATCTTAAACATTGTTGCCAGGGAGACCCGTCGTTCAATGAAGCGTGTGACTTGACTGACTAAGAGGAGGAGAAGCCTGCTTGAAATTTCGTAGTGTGTCTTAAAGAGGGGGGTGCAAGTCGACAGGTCAAATACGTCACACCACCTGCATATGGCATTTTGTCGAACGTTCATTACGGTAGAGGTAATTATATGTATTTGTACCAAAATCATTGTGAGACATATAAATAATTGCATAAATAAAGTGTTTGTTTTTCAGTGAGTTTGTCACTTTATACAACCTCATAGTCTCCTACCAAATGTGCAAGGAGAATGTCAGCTTCGTTGCCTCAAATGATGCTGAGAGGGACATCTGTGGCACATTGGGGAACTGTTTAATACCTTGCCGGGCTTCCATTTAATCAGATTTTGTATTTTGTTTGTAACAGGGTTCTGAAATGAGTTACTTTGCAATGTAAACTACAGCACATTCAGTTAATGTTGCAGATAACTTTGTGGTTCAATACTGCAAGTAATACAGTAATAGAACTGGAAAATAAAGTGTGAAGGCAACTACAGCTTTGCAGTAACTCAGTGAAACTACAATTGTATACTGGATTTCAAATATTTTAGAATTACTGGACAGAAATATACACTAACCTGTTAGTTGATGAAAATGAAATGGTGGCAATGTTCAGTCTTACCAAGTTCCCTTAGTAAAACCAAGAGAATACACTGTAATGAAGTTTATTATTAAACAGTCATATTGTTAAATTAATTTGTAATATTTAAAGAGTAAAGCTAAAATTAAAATGAGGTGTTTTGGCCTCTTTCTTCTAAACCATGATGAAAATGATTTTTTTTTTCTTGTATGCAATAAAACCCACTTTATCTGATAGCAATGTGAAATTGACTTGTGTACAATATGACTTCAATAACCATACATTATAATCCCGATAAGTATTCTGACGTTACCTGGTATCAACAGGCTTTAATAGTACTAGTATTATTTTTGTTTTGACATTCAAGGTGACAACTTGAGAAATAAGTTAAAAGTTAGGTGGGATATTGGAAATATGACACAAACGAAAGATTTACGGTCAAAAAAGCAAAGAGCTACAGTGAACCTATAGTATATTTGCTGGGCAAACTGTACAAAGGTACCCCTCCATAGATCTTTCAGTAAAGTTTTTCTTTATTTAAAGTATATATTAATTATACATTAGTAGCAAGGTTGAAAATATACATATGTGCCTACAAAATGAACCTTACTGTCCAACTAAGACAGCAGTCACACTCAAACAGAAGGAAAGCCAGCAATTTAAACCACTGCTGGATAGAAGTTCTCATCTATATACAAAACCAAACACCATGAGTGTGACTGCATTACATTGTGATTATAATGAAGAAAAATCCCTAAGAAAAATATATTTAACACAAACCCATAAAGTTGCCTTTGCAATTCCTTCAGACACTCCGAAAGAACAGCTCCCTTAGTGGTGGTAGTTGACGGAGTCTCATTTTGGCCAAGAACCAAAATAGTGTGGGGTTAAGTGATGGCCTTTCTTATATGTCAATAATGGGCTTAAATTAAATAACTGAATTTATTTCATCATAAAAACCAATTTACTTTATGTTAGCCTCATATGTTTTAGCAGCAATCTCTATATAGAGTTTATGGCATGAAGTTCTCTCCCCAGAAAAAGCTCTTTGGTCTAAAGGAATCTACGTATCTTTGTCTGCCTTTCTGGTCGAGATTGCATCTTCCAAATTATATTACAGAATTCCCTCATGGCCCCACAGTACATACATCAGGGCTTCCTGGTTTAATACATGCAGTACTTTCTGGAGTACAGGCAGTCCCCGGGTTACGACGGGGGTTCCATTCTTGAGACGCATCGTAAACCGGAACATCGTCAAAAATCCTAAGAAAACCTTACTTTTAATGCTTTGGGTGCATTGAAAACTATGTAAACTGCATTCTTATGGCATTTTTCATCAAAAAACCTTCAAATATTGATTATTTTGCATTTTTGGTGTCATATTTCATCTGTCAGATGAGCGTTGTAGGCGTCGTAACCCTGGAAATAGTGTCTGATGAATATAATTGAAAAGCGTCGTAATCTCATAACGTCGTAAGCCAAGACCATCGTAACCTGGGGACTGCCTGTACTGACAACTGAGAGCTTTTCAGATGTCTAGGGTGGCTTGCTAACAGTGTCCTTGTCTTCCTCTTCATCTGTGAGCAACTGATGAACTTTTGTTTCCCCCATCCACTTCTACACCAACTTAAATTTCTTCCTCAGTCAAGGTTTCCGCACCTGTTCTGAAGACGGCGTAGTGTGTGCTGGATTTGAAGCCACTCAAGTCGTGAGCACCTTCACTGCTCTCAGGCAGCTACTTCACCCACACTGCCCAATGTTCATCGTATCCAAACCAACCACAACTGCAGTCCAGCTAAAAACAGTTGACTGCTTAGCCCACATTTGTCTCAATCTTCTCCTGCTGTATTTTATTTACGTAAAATTGGCTTATTTTTAAGCAAACTGCGCTTTATGTTCATTAACATCTTAATCATCCCAGTTTTACTCAACTTTGTTAAGTCGGACATTCTTACAACATTTTACAATTGTAGTAAGGTATGTCCTGTCAATGCAGAAGTACCAAAGGATCTAGTTCTTCATGGTCCATGTAGCATGGGGTTTTACTTAGCCAATTACTTATGTTTAAACAATTTAAACAACCTTTCTAGTAAGGTCTGGGTCCATCCCACATTTTTAATTCAGGCCTAACACTGGTTCATGTAGCAACTACCATAGCCCACACTTCAAGCAGATTCCTTTTCGCTGAACTAACTCTGTCGAAGGCCTCAATATTCTCCATGATACTATGAATCCACTAGTACAGGCTAAGCGTACCCTCTTTATTAGTTTTGCAACCATATAAATTATATAAAACAGATGATGTGTGGTCCATTCTATAATGTGTCAAGCATACTTTCTGATGAGTCTTCAAATAGAGAAATTGAGAATGTTTTCTAAACACCTACACAACTGTGGGTTTTTCCACACATAGGTCCAGTTTCAGCATGAAATTCTCCAGACCATACACCTTTTGGATGGATAAAAAGAGTCCAAGCAACTATCAGTAAGTCAATGAAATTTCAGCTGTCTCTTTCTAAAGAAAAAACAAACTCATGTCAAGTTTTCTGGTCAATGCAACTGCAAAAAATGTTTAGGACAAACTGACATCAGTGAAGGGAATGAAAACCAGCATCTCTTCTTCTACAAGAGAAGAAGCTGCTCACGTGAAATACCTTCGGCCCCTGGCTGCAACCCCTTTTAGTTCCTTTTACTATATCTCCGTTCACATTCTCCCTCCTCCATCCTGCTTCCCAACCTCTCCTAACAATTTTTTCATTGTGCAACTGTCTTCTTGCACCTTTCAAACCTTTCACATCTCAATTTCCCTTTTCAGCGCTGAATGATCTCAGGTTCTAGCATTCAGCCTTTGGCTTAAATTTGATGTTGCATTCCTTCTATGAGATACCAAGTGATAACTCCATGGTATAGACTCCAAATTCCACCTTACACCCCTTTTTTTTTTTAACTGTCCGAAGACCAAGCAGAAAGACAAGGTGGGGCCGAGATGGAACCCATCCCACTCCTCTAGAAAAGTAAATACCCTTCCACTTTGTTTCTCTATTTTTCAGGCCATAAAGTTTTGCTAGAGACGAAGGTTAATACATTGTACGAACACTTCCCAACAAGATGAACTTTAATCTTCTTCAGTATCTTATGAAAATACAGACCACTGGAGATACAAAAATAATTAAAAATGCTTTTCTTGAATCTGTAGTATATACTGAACAACCTGTTATGTAAAACAATAAAAGTATTATCACACATCACAACCCAGTTGAGAGTTGAGTATGATGACCAATAAAATACAGTGGTATATTTAACCTGATAGCACAAATTAACAACCTTGGTAACAAGCTGGAATAACACTTCATAGCTATGATGTTTGTTTGTTTGTTTGTATGGTGTTTTTACGTTGCATGGAACCAGTGGTTATTCAGCAACGGGACCAACGGCTTTACGTGACTTCCGAACCACATTGAGAGTAAACTTCTATCACCAGAAATACACATCTCTCACTCCTCAATGGAATGGCCGAGAATCGAACCCGCGACCACCGTGGTGAGAAGCAAACACCAAACCAACCACGCCACTGAGGCGCTTCTTCATAGCTATGAGAATAATCTTATATCAAAAGGCAATGGTTTGTATTCTCATAAGAACCTAAGAGTCACTAATACAAGGCATTAACAAAACTTCCAACATACCTTCAAAGTCTGGCTTGAGCGTGAACAGGTCACAATATGTCCAAGAATCCAACGCAGGGAGAGAGAGCGAGTGTACCTACGCAGCAACCGTCACCTGTAAGTATAATTGTCAATTCATTGCTTGTTCATTTCAATTTAAATGGGTAAAGACACAAACATATAGGTACCTATACTTTACTAACTGTTCTTCTTGTGTCGTAGGCATTTATCTACAACTACTGTTGGTGCAAGGCATTCATTTTGTCTTTCCCCTGAGTCACCAGTAGAGATTGGGGCATCAAAAATAAAGGATGTTGCGTGAGGAATGGTCAAAACAATTTATAGATTACATCAGGCGCAGTTAGAAACACTTGGTCACTAAATAACTTATAAAAGCACAAACACATAACAGGGAAAGTCAAGACACCTGTTTGAGCTTTCCTAACCTAGCCCAACCTTCAGGTATTGGAGTCCTATCTGGTGAGGGTCACTCAACCCCAACCTTGGAGTAATAGACAGGCACACCCTAGCTACACTAAAATATACAGGGATACAAATTATTCTAGGATGACAGGTCCTGCAGCCTATGTGTACTTTAAAACGCTGCTTGCCTCAATTTTGTAAGAGTACAGAAGGCCCACTCAACAGCATTAATCTGCACCTTCAGAAACTGTCATTAGGGTAGATCTAGTGTACCTATCCGCGGCGGCCCAGAGTATGGCAGTTGCGGGATTTCTATGCAGTTTCACCTCCTGAACAAGAATTTGAAGTAATATTTATTCGGACGACTGTAATTAACCACCAGGGGCCCGTACTAAACATGGCGAAATACATTTCATGCCCCAATTCCTGGTGGCTTTTGTATTCGCAGGGGCGAACGATGCGGAACGCTTATGTAGAAATACCCGAAAAAATAATCTAAGGATGAGTTTGGTCTATGATAGGTTTACATAAATTATGCTCCTGGCCTAAGCTAGGCTAGACATATGTAATGTAAGTGTTCACCAAGGGCTATACCTTAGACAAAAGATTCTGAAATGAGGTAGTAAACATAGCCTATAGTCCTGACCTAGCCTAACGTTTATCGAATAAATTTTCCATACATTTCTCTACCTACTGATAAAATCCATTAACGAATCGTGTAATATTATGCTACCTGTTCAGCTTTTCATTGAAATAACAGAATAATGGCACGAGGAAATAATTCAATTAAAGTTTTCTCTTCAGATTAGTTGGGCGGGCACTGTTCCTGAACAAGGACTCCTAAGTTGGGTGTAAAGTACACCAAGGACTCGTAAGTGCTATACATACACACACATACACAACGTGTCTATGAACCTGTATGTGTGTAAAATCAGGCAAAAAACAAATATATCAGTACATTTCAAAGCAATATCAGCAAGTTGCAAAAGGATTTGGAATACTACAAAGTGAAGAATTCATGTAACAGAATACATTCTCCAACAGGAGACCCTATACTGCTGAAGTCCTCCTCCTGTTGGACAAAACAGGGTTAAAATTTCATTAACAATCTTAAATTCAAATACGAGGTTGAAAATTGGAAACGACTCCTTTTGAAGTTCCAGTCTATAATGGACCCTGTTGGGGGGTGGGGGGGGGTTAGTTTGTTCCTTCTGAATAGGGATACATATTATTTAAGAAAATTAATTATTCAACAGCTTTTAAAATAATATGGCTGGCAACTCTCAGTCGTCCTACTTGCTGAGCACTGGAAACATTTACGTTTCCTTATTGTGAGAAACTGTTCATTGGAGAGAGAGAGAGAGAGTGAGAGAGAGACTGCTTAAATCTTTCATGAGTTTTCATTGATTGTCTATAGTACCAAGGCACCTCTTTTGAGAGAGAGAGAGAGAGAGAGAAAGAGAGACGCTTAAATCTTTCATGATGTGTTCTCACTGAATGTGTGCGTGTACCCAGGCACCTCTTTTGAGAGAGAGAGAGAGGAGACTGTTTATTTGTTAGTTTTAATATTCCATGACAGACGCGTTGAGGCGTTTTATCATTTGGACGCTAAATTGAAATGTTGGAAATATATATAGTTTATATATTCCATTACGATCATTCTCTGCACAAAAAAATAAAATGTATTTCCCCTTCTGTTTCTGAACTGTTCATTTCGACATTTCGAATTGGAATGATGTTATTGCACGTTTGAACTCTTTGTTTCCCCCCCCCCCCCCCACCGCTCTCCCCCAACGACACCCCTCTGTCATTTAAAAAGTAAAAAATATAATATAAAAAACAAACAATTACAATGCAGCAAAATTTGCAATTCTTGGAACACAGTGGACCGTGTTAATGTCTCTAATTAGAATATATATATATATATATTATATATATATATATATATATATATATATATATATATATATATATATTTATATTATATAATACATATCTTTTATATTATTACATCGGTTTCATTTGTAATTACTATGACTATATTAAAGACATCATCGCATTTTGGATTCGACAATAGTTAAAAGTATTGTTTTTTAGGACTAACTCTGGCATCTGGGGAATGGGGGAGGGTGTTGAGTAGGGCGTCTCAGGGGGGAACCTGGCCATCTCGGGGGCTTGGGCACTGCCGTCCAGATACCCAAGAGATGCCCAAACCGGCTTAGGGAGATAAAATAGTTTCAGTTACAGGTGATAGTAAAATGTGTCCATAAAGTCCCAGTACCATTACATGCAATCAATACTTGTGATGGTACTGGGACTTTATGGACAACCTGTAACAAAGTAGATTTTGATGTTTTTATTGTTATTATTGTTGTTGTGAACATTCAGGCAAAACACGTTGTTGTTCTTCTTGTCCTTGTTTTTGTTGTTGTGAACATTCAGACGTAATTTGTTGCTGTAACAGGCGCACAATCCTAAGTTTCTTCTAAGGAGAAAGTTTTGGCAAAATTCCGTTTTCTTTGCAATGAATGGTAAACTAGAATAGAAAGACACATAGAAAGAACAATTTATAGTTTTAATTTTTCTTCAATATCTCCACTTATTATTGGGACTAATTTTCGTTCCAAAAGGTACCACTTGAAACAGGGGTGGGGGGGGGGGGGGGAGGGGGGGGTGCAATGAAAAATGCAGCAATGGTTGGGGGGGTTACCCCCCAATCCTTTAAAGGACAAGGCATCATAGTATCGACCTGGAATAAGTTCAAATCCAACCCCTCCAAAGAAAAAGTCATTGACGTAAATCACTGAGACAGAAATACTTACGAAAATGTGTTACTAGTTTATAAACGTCAATTTTACTTTTAAATTGCCTAAACTCTGGAGAGAGAGAGAGAGATGGTGATTTTTTTATCCTCCAGATGGAGTTGCTGGCCTCAAGCCTTCCTTCACTCAAAAGCTACAATCCACTGCAGTCGACTAGCTACCAGGTACTACGCTATTCACGACTGTTTGAAGTCTCTCTCTTTTATGAGCATTTCAATAATGATAATAATAATAATAATAATAATAATAATGTCGCAATACCATGGGACACCAGAGTTGAAGAGAAAGAGAGGGAAAAAATAGATAAGTATCCAGACCTGAAAATAGAAATAAAAAGGATATGGGATATGCCAGTGGAAATTGTACCCATAATCATAGGAGCACTAGGCACGATCCCAAGATCCCTGAAAAGGATTCTGGAAAAACTAGAGGCTGAATTAGCTCCAGGACTCATGCAGAAGAGTGTGATCCTAGAAACGGCGCACATAGTAAGAAAAGTGATGGACTCCTAAGGGGCAGGATGCAACCTCGGAACACCCACACTATAAATACCATCCAAGTCGAATTGGAGGACTGTGATAGAGCAAAAAAATAAATAATAAAATAAATAATAATAATAATAATAATAATAATAATAATGACACCAGCACTCTTTAAAATGAATAAAAAGAGGAAAAAACTGACAATTTTTAAGGAAAATCTTTAAAAAAAAATTTCTCAAAAATTCACAGAATTGACTCCATCCAGAGCCAGCCGGAATACCTACCTACACGTCCGTCACAAAGGGCGAACGCCCTTTGTCCCAGGACAATGGAAGAGGGCTTAATAGCATGTCCTCAGACACCCCCCCTAAACCCCTGACCCCTTGGGAATAAACCCTCTAGCCCCTCCCCCCCCCACCCTCACCCCCACAAATCATCAGCTTAATGGGAATCGCTCCCGGGATATGAAATGTCTGTTCTGTACTGTATCTTGGCTCTTGCTCAGATCAGTGTTGAAGTCTTATAGTTCTGATCTTATACAGAGTAAGATTACGTCTGAATATATTACTGAATCTTACTGAGGAAGAATGATGTTATTAGTTAAAATAACGATAAAGATGATATTAATAATATTTTGTTTAAAAATAATGGCTGTTCTTAACGAATTAATCTTATACAGGGTCTTTTCAGTTTTTTTATTTAGCTGGGTTGTTGGGTAGAATTCCAATGTTCATATTTGTCCTAATTGGGATATTTGTCAAAATATAATTCACTTTTTTATTATTTTGAAGAAATAACGATAAAAAATTAATCTTGACAAATATCATAATTATGACAAATATGAACATTGGAATTATACTACTCAACATGGCTGAGTCAGAAAAGTGAATTATATCAGAAGAATTGAAAAGGCACTGTGTTAGATCAGTTCTTTGAAAAGTGTTATAATTTTTAAACAAAACATGTATCAAAGAAGGTCTGTTCCCTGGACATATAATTAATAATAATAATAATAATAATAATAATAATAATAATAATAAAATAATAATAATAAGGAAAACCAACCTAAGCATGGCATGGATAGACTATAAGAAAGCCTTCGACATGATACACACATGGCTAATAGAATGCCTGAAAATATATGGGGCAGAGGAAAACACCATCAGCTTCCTCAAAAATACAATGCGCAACTGGAATACAATACTTACAAGCTCTGGAATAAGACTAGCAGAGGTTAATATCAGGAGAGGGATCTTCCAGGGTGACTCACTGTCCCCACTACTCTTCGTAGTAGCCATGATTCCCATGACAAAAGTACTACAGAAGATGGATGCCGGGTACCAACTCAAGAAAAGATGCAACAGAATCAACCATCTGATGTTCATGGACGACATCAAGCTGTATGGTAAGAGCATCAAGGAAATAGATACCCTAATCCAGACTGTAAGGATTGTATCTGGGGACATCAGGATGGAATTTGGAATAGAAAAATGCGCCTTAGTCAACATACAAAAAGGCAAAGTAACGAGAACTGAAGGGATAAAGCTACCAGATGGGAGCAACATCAAACACATAGATGAGACAGGATACAAATACCTGGGAATAATGGAAGGAGGGGATATAAAACACCAAGAGATGAAGGACACGATCAGGAAAGAATATATGCAGAGACTCAAGGCGATACTCAAGTCAAAACTCAATGCCGGAAATATGATCAAAGCCATAAACACATGGGCAGTGCCAGTAATCAGATACAGCACAGGAATAGTGGAATGGACGAAGGCAGAACTCCGCAGCATAGATCAGAAAACCAGGAAACATATGACAATACACAAAGCACTACACCCAAGAGCAAATACGGGACAGACTATACATAACACGAAAGGAAGGAGGGAGAGGACTACTAAGTATAGAGGACTGCGTCAACATCGAAAACAGAGCACTTGGGGCAATATCCTGAAAACCAGAGAAGACGAGTGGCTCAAGAGTGCATGGGAAGAAGGACTAATAAAAGTAGACGAAGACCCAGAAATATACAGAGACAGGAGAAAGACAGACAGAACAGAGGACTGGCACAACAAACCAATGCACGGACAATACATGAGACAGACTAAAGAACTAGCCAGAGATGACAATTGGCAATGGCTACAGAGGGGAGAGCTAAAGAAGGAAACTGAAGGAATGATAACAGCGGCACAAGATCAGGCCCTAAGAACCAGATATGTTCAAAGAACGATAGACGGAAATAACATCTCTCCCATATGTAGGAAGTGCAATACGAAAAATGAAACCATAAACCACATAGCAAGTGAATGCCCGGCACTTGCACAGAACCAGTACAAAAGAGGCATGATTCAGTGGCAAAAGCCCTCCACTGGAGCCTGTGCAAGAAACATCAGCTACCTTGCAGTAATAAGTGGTACGAGCACCAACCTGAAGGAGTGATAGAAAACGATCACGCAAAGATCCTCTGGGACTATGGTATCAGAACGGATAGGGTGATACGTGCAAACAGACCAGACGTGACGTTGATTGACAAAGTCAAGAAGAAAGTATCACTCATTGATGTCGCAATACCATGGGACACCAGAGTTGAAGAGAAAGAGAGGGAAAAAATGGATAAGTATCAAGATCTGAAAATAGTAAGAAGGATATGGGATATGCCAGTGGAAATTGTACCCATAATCATAGGAACACTAGGCACGATCCCAAGATCCCTGAAAAGGAATCTAGAAAAACTAGAGGCTGAAGTAGCTCCAGGACTAATGCAGAAGAGTGTGATCCTAGAAACGGTACACATAGTAAGAAAAGTGATGGACTCCTAAGGAGGCAGGATGCAACCCGGAACCCCCCAACACTATAAATACCACCCAGTCGAATTGGAGGACTGTGATAGAGCAAAAAAAAATGAAAAAAATAAAAAATAAATAAATAAATAAATAAATAAATAAAAAATAATATAATATACTTAGGAAGCAGACCTCTCTAAATAATAATAATAATAATAATAATAATAATAATATAATAATATACCTAGGAAGCAAGATCTCTAATAATAATAATAATAATAATAATAATAATAATAATAATATAACTTAGGAAGCAGACCCTCTCTCAAGCTTACTTTATTAAAAGTAATGGCTACTTCAGCAGCGTTACACTCGTAGAGATTCTTCTCTATTTTCCGAATAGCGGCTTTTTCCGTGCTACTTAGACAGGCTAGTAGAGGTCATGATCAAATACAGTGTCATGACCTCTATAGGCGCTCTACTAGCCTGTTTAAGTAGCAAGGAAAAAGCCGCTATCCGTAAAATAGATAAGAATCTCTACAAGTGTAACGCTGCTGAAGTAGCCATTACTTTTTAATAAAATAATCATCAATTAATAATAATAATAATAATAATAACCTCCCATCTGGAGGAGGACCCTCAGAAAAAAAAAAGCCCACCTCATCCGGCCGTGAATTCACCTTTACCCTTTGTGCATAACCCACGACAGCTCGGGAATTACAGGATACGCCTGGAATCATGAATAAATTCCAGTTCGACTTCCAGTCACAGTCGACCAGGCTGAGCAGACGCCCCTTGCTATTAATTTTACAATCGATCAGGCGGACTGCTGTGTAGTATAATACGGCCTGGGGGATTCAGCCCAGGCTGAAACTCAAGAGATAGGAGTGTTTTCAGACACTGATGTAGTAAAGGATAAAGGGATAGAAGTATTCAAGATGCTATTTGACATCTACATATGAACTTAGAGCAAGATCGGATGGTTTCTGTTGTCGTTCTTACAAAGTGGCGACCCACGCTATGCATCTGTAAAGGCCGGTAGCTGTAATAGGCTCTATGCAATCCCTTTGTATATATATATATATATATATATATATATATATATATGTGTGTGTGTGTGTGTGTGTGTGTGTGTGTGTGTGTGTGTGTAAATAAAGTCTTCTGTTAAAACCAGGATACGTCTCAAGTATAATAGATAGATAGATATATACAATTAATTAGCCATTTATGACTTAGGAAAGTTAGGCATATATACAATTAATTACTCATTTATGATTTACGAAGGCTGTCATGCCAATCACCGGAAAAAAGGAGTTGGACAGCAAGACATCCAGATGATGAAAGAGATGGGGTACAATTAATATAATAACGGTAAATCACAAGCTACAGATTTTTTGTTCCTCATCAGAAACTTAACGTCAATAGGCTAGTAGTAGTATATACGTGATTTCAGACACACTCTCTTGCTTTATCTAATATCTTATCTGCCACGCCCAGCTGTCAATGGCTGTGTATTCCAAATGGGCAGTCACTGAGGAATTTCATTGCTTTCTCTCTCTCTCCCTCTGTGTGAGTGTGTGTGCGCGCGCTAGGTTCTCTAAGCTGGACTGTCCTAGGGAACTGTCCCAAGCTCTCTCTCTCTCTCTCTCTCTGTGCTAGATTCTCCTAGGGGCCTTTCCAACTTTCTCTCTCTCTCTCTCTCTAAGGTTCCAAACGACCACAGTGGCCAAGAGGTATATAAATAAATAATCAATATTTGGTCCCATCCAAATTCACTCTCACTCATTAACATAAAAAAAACCTTGCGCATAAGCTGCTAAGTTCCCCTGATAAGGATATCTGCTACGGCAGGTAAAGGATCCTGTCAATATCGGCCGGTAATTTTGGGGGTCAGTCAAAAGTGGCCCCCTTAGCAGTTAATCGCAAGTCTCGGTATTGAGACAAACAGCAATAGCTTGTGTCCTATAGTTGGATATGGTGAGTTATTATATATTTGTTCCTTGATTATATCTCTTAACACACAAGTAACTTACAGTTTTCCAGTTACTTGGGGAGTAAGCCGACAAATTACTTTCTTATTGTTGCTTTATAGGAGGTAGGACAGGCCTACGTAAGAGCCTAAAAAGGTCTGAAAAAGGTGTTAAAGACAAAGGAATTTCAGGATAGGATGTTTATGATATATTTATTAAAATGAAAATTTAAAAAAAAAAAAATTATTTTAATTTTCATTGGTGAAACAACGCGCTATTTGACCGTAGATTTTAGCATGCATCCCCCGAGTAAGCGGGAGGTTGGACCACGCCTTGTTGGGGGTTAATACTCTGTTACAGTTAATTCGTGGATAAGGTCATTGACCGTCAAAAGGAGTAGTTCACTCAAAGCTGTAAACCACTTTTGCAGAAACTGAAACTATTTACAGTCATAGACCTACACAATAAACTTCCAAAAGTCAGCCTAGGCCTCCATTGTGAAAATTGACATAAAGTGAAACCTGTATCTGATGGTTAGTTGACTGTAGTGAATCACCAACAAGGTAGAAAAGGCAAGGGGCTAGCATCTATGAGATAGATGGTTTAAAAGGTATACTGAAAATGAAGGGATTTGACATACAGAAAGTAAGAAATACAGAAAGATCCTCAGCGTACAAGTACGAATTAACTCATGTTACTGTAAGTTTCCTGCGGAGGTAAAAGTATGAAAATATGCCTATTTTTTCCTCTCAGGCGGCAATGATTATTATACTCAAGAGGCCTGGTATAGAGAGGGTGAACACAATAAGCCTTGTTCACCATCTCGATCTACAAACAAGGGTTATCTTATCGCCGTATCAGTGGCAAGGAAGTGAAAACATTCCTTATCAGTGAGGTTTAGCCGAAGTAATGCTGTGCAGTACTACAGTGTGAGCTAAGCACTGTAAGTACACTGACTGTTCATTTAGTGCCTCAATATTACCCCGTGTGTGTGTGTGTGTGTGCGGAAATCTTTGGACTGACTTGTCAAGTCTGGGCTGGAATTCTGTCTGTGACTGTGAGCCAGATCTCTGGATTGACCGTCAAGTCTGGCCTGGAATTCTGACTGTGATTCAATACTGCCCTGTAAGTGAGATTTCTAGACTGACTGACAAGTCTGAATTGGAATTCTGACAGATTCGTATTGAACCAGAACAATACAAAGTCTCTGGAGGGACTAGCTTTTTAAACCTGACTTATCTCTTGAAAATAAGAGTATTATAGCTGTAGA
Organism: Macrobrachium nipponense; assembly: GCF_015104395.2. Classification (NCBI taxonomy): domain Eukaryota; kingdom Metazoa; phylum Arthropoda; class Malacostraca; order Decapoda; family Palaemonidae; genus Macrobrachium; species Macrobrachium nipponense. The sequence continues at coordinate 26,211,934 of NC_087222.1, forward strand.
TTTCTGGCAGAACTCGTCACAGGTAAGCCTGTTAAGTTTGTCGTTATTCGTTTGTTAAATCAAAACTGTTTTAAACGGAAACATGGCGCCCAATTATAGACAGTGCCACTTCTCCTATACGGCATTATAATCCTGTCATAAAGGTATTGGTTTGTCTTCTCCTGAAATAACTTTTTCGAACCACACACACACACACATATATTTTGTTATACGATCACAAGTAACACGTGAAGATTGTATATCAAGAGTACCCTGATGAGGTGTATCAAGAATACATGAAAGCACTAGGTACTGCTGCTTTTCACTTTTCCTGCTGGCTCTGATGAACACACACACACACACACACACACACACACACACACACACACACATATATATATATATATATATATATATATATATATATATACACATCAGCATGAAGGTGGACCATTGGAAACGTTGTAATTTATTATTATTCTTTATTTCCTATGTTTCATAATAACTTTATTACATCATAAAATGTGTATATATGCACATTTTACGAGTTAGGAGATTGGCGTAATGTGGCTACTGGTCTGATTACCCATCATGCACTATGTATTCAGGTGCATACTGCAGTCTAGTTAGTCAAAGTGTAAATACTACAGAAATCTATATTCTGTGGTGTATATATCTTATATAAAACCGATTTCTAGTCAACGTACGTCTGTATAGACAGCCACTACTATTCTATGTGCTAAATCCTATCTCATTGAGTTAGGTTAAGGTTTAGGTTAGGTTAGGTTCTAGGCTACGTTAAACCAGCTCTGCCCGCTGCGTCTTGCTAAACTTCAAAAAAACGCGTCGTCGCTCATGACTACTGGCTAAATTCAAGTTAAAATTTCTCTTATCACCTCCTCTGATAAAGGATACGGTTTCAAAGGCTGTCTAACCCGGGCAGCACCCGCTCCCACTGGTAAGAAACGTCTAACGTCAACGTGTTCCCAAGATGCATAGGCAAATCCTATTGGCTTAGTTAGAGCGTTGACAAAGTCTAGTCTTCATTAACACGAAGAAATAGCAGGGGAGTGATATGTAGTGGGGATTAACCCTCCCTGGTTTAAGCACCAGAACCTGTACGCCAATTGAAGGGCAAAATGTTTTTAGCCGTCAGGGAAAATATAACAAAGGGAGAGAGTTCCAAATTCAAAAGGTTGCGCTAATCGTAGCCACACGATTCTATCCCGGACGAAAAAACAGACTTTAATTGCGGCTTAAAAAAAACGAAACTATTAAATAGAAATGAGGAGAATTTCATTTAATTAACTCGTCATGTCCTACTTAAGCCTAATTATACGCTCCCCTCGTTACGTGTAATGAATCGTTTGGCAACGACCCCACTTCTTTTAAAATTTCGGAAACACGTAAGGCTAGGATTCCGAACCTACGGATGAAATTTTTGTTAGCATATACCTCATTATGAGAAAATCCCAAAGAACTGAGAGAATTCCAAATTCTGCAAGGAATAGGATGAGAAAACACCAAGATTATTCAATAATAATTTGTCCACCAATGTAATTCATAGGCATATGATAATTTTATAATAGACATATTAAGATAATACTCATATAGTCATAATTATATATATATATATATATATACGAAGATATATATATATATATATATATATATATATATATATATATATAATCCTGGATTATTAATATGAGAAAACATCAGATAATAATAATAATAATAATAATAATAATAATAATAATAATAATAATAATAATAATAATAATAATAATAATCAAATTGACTTCAAAATACAATTAAACGAGGAGAGCGCGTCAGCACTTACGGAACGTCAGCTCAACGGAACGTTTGCTTTCATGTGTATTCATTTGGTTGCTAACTAAACCATAAAACGTCAGCTTATAATAGATGTCAGCAATACTCAGTCATGATGTGTCAGTTTGTAACGGGAGATCAGTAGTTGTCAACTATATAGGGTCAGTTTGGAATAAGAAATCAGCATCTGTCAGCCATAATTGGCCATCTTGCAATAAATCAGCATGTCAGCCATAAAGCGTCAGTTTGCAATAGGAAATCAGCAGTTGTCAGCAAACAATAAGAAATCGACAGGTGGTGAATTCCGATATGTCAGCTGTCAGCATCGGGTGCCGATATATATAGGTTGTCAGCCGTCAATTAGGATATGTCAGTTGTCAGCATCGGGTGTCAACACAGGTTCGTTGTCAGCCGTCAGCAACAGAGTCAATATATAAAATATTCATTATCAGCCGTCAGCACCAATTATCAATATACATCCGTCATTAGCCGTCAGCGCAAGCCAAAACTCATTATCATTTAGTCATCCCAACGTCAGCATCACGTGTCCTAACTGTCAGTTAGTCGTTATCGTAAACCGTCAGCATTCGGCTGACGCCGATAGATTTGTTTGTTTGTATGGTGTTTTTACGTTGCATGGAACCAGTGGTTATTCAGCAACGGGACCAACGGCTTTACGTGACTTCCGAACCACGTCGAGAGTGAACTTTTATCAACAGAAATGCACATCTCTAACCCCTCAGGGGAATGCCCGAGAATCGAACTCGCGGCCACCGAGGTGGCAGGCCAAGACCATACCGATCACGCCAATGAGGTGCCTTGACGCCGATAGAGAGAGCGTTGATAGGACTCCAATTCACCATGGAAAGATAAACAAACGATGTCCAAAAAAAGTCGACTTTTGAACGAGAATTATCGAAATTGCGTTCATTAAAAAAATCGACTTGGATGACGCTTATGATATTTTAACGTAATTTTTACGTATTTTTGACGTAATTTATGACTTATTACGTCATTTTTCGCAAGTTTTTAAAAGTTTATATTGTTGTTTTCATTGAAGTTAAAGACTAACTTCCAAACAAGTCGACATTTGGACGAGAATTAACGAAATCGCTTTAAAAAATCGACTTGGATGACGATTACGATATTTTTTACGTAATTTTGGCGTAATTTCGGTGTAATTTATATCTTATTACGTCATTTTCGTAATTTTTTCCAGTTTATTTTGTCGTTTTCACTGAAGCTAAAGACCAGCTTCCAAACAAGTCGACGTTTGAACTAGTTAACAGATAAGGGACGTCTTCTAAGCATCGACTTTGATACAGATTTTATTTCTTTACGCTATTTCAGTTTGATTCATTTACTTACTCTGTTATTAATGGTAATTTAGAGTTGATTAATTATAATGAATATATATATATACATATATATATATATATATATATATATATATATATATATATATATATATATATATATATATATGTATATATATATATATATATATATATATAAAAGAATACCACAGGAATATGATAGTCAGAAATCCAAGCGCTTTCGTCTCTACTATGACATTGTCAAGGAACAAATTGAATACAATTGGAGAGCAAGTTATCAGGTAAATGAGAGATTTAGATCATCCTATTAAGATCATCCTATTAACTGGAGTCAAGCAAGAGCCTTAATCCCATGTAATGACACAGTTAAAAGGAATATCATTGAATCTTGTTTCATCAAGTCAAATAATGGAAATGTTCAAAATTTAAGTCTTGGTTTATTTAAACTCTATACTTTCATAATGAAAAAAATTGTAGATAAATATGAGCAACAAAATTAATATATTCAGTTTTTACATGTTTTGGACTGTACAGATACTTTGTAGTTTCTGTTGGGGTTAAATCTGTTTGGGTTTATGACCGTGTCATTTCCGATAATCCTGGATTATCTCTTTAACTTTTACCCTTTTGACTTACAATTAACCATTTGGTATTTTTGATCTGGTTTACCTGATAACTTTCTTTCCAATTGTACTTCATTCGTTCCTTGACAATGTCTTTAGTAAAGACGAAAGCGCTTGGATTTCTGACTATCATTTTCCTGTGGTATTCGCGTATTTAATGAAAGTCACGTGCATCTACTGTGATTTTTAAAGCATATATATATATATATATATATATATATATATATATATATATATATATATATATATATATATATATATATATATATATATATCACTCTCCCTCTCTCTCTTCCAGCCAGCCAAAATGGGCACCTTCTTAGGGCACCTGCTACCAGGCAGCTTCTTCATCCTATATGCCTCTTGGCACATGTTCAGCGTCTTCACCAAATACTTCCTGAGCCAGCGGGCGTTGGCTACAACGAGGGACCAAGGTGGCACCGGCAGCAGTGGCGGTGGTGGTTCGCCTTCCACGCCGTACTACAGGAGCACCTGTGCCCACGTGTTCCCGTGCTGCCCCAGGATACCCATGGAGGGTATCGTGAAGATCGTCCTCACTACCATAGGGTTTCTGGGTAAGGGGTTAGTTAGGTCTGGTGGTGGTCGTGTTAAAACTGCGTAATTGGCAACTCCCCAGTCTAATTCTCACATTGAATAGCTAATTCCCAAGTCTAATTCTCCAAAATGTCAACCGACACCCTCACTCGGCCCTTCCTTCCGCAGGAGAACTCATCACGGCCTTCGAGGACGGTGTCTTCGTCCACTATGGCAACGCCCAGCACATGACGATGTACTTCGCCTTTGGGTTGTCTGGGGTCTTCGACATCAAAGTCTCCAGGGGCCCTAGGCCGGCCCTTCCGAATCTAGACTACGTTGCCCTAGCCATGGCCTTCGCAATGGAGGCCTTGCTCTTCGGGTACCACCTGCACGGGAGGACGCCCTTGGACGTGCAGGTAATGCGCTCGAAGTGGGTGTGGATGGGGCCAATAGCTGGGTGGGAGAAGACTGGAATTCAGCTTCTGAAGGAGAAGGCGGTTATAAGATCATAGGGAAATGAGAGCTCAGGTAGAGTTATAGAACCGAGCAGCTCTTGCCATAGTCTTGGAGGCCTGGGTATTTTAGGGTAAAAGCTTTGGAGGTCCATTGGGGCATTTGTGCCATGCCCCTCTGTATTGGTATGGGTATACTGTACGTGAAGCCACTAATGCACTGGAAATTTTATACGCAGGAGGTTCATGCGTGATTCAGGCATGAAAGGCTGTACAGAATCATGTTTCTCACATTTAGGAGAAATGCGGTTTCGTATTATTAATTACTGTCCCCCCAACAGGTACACATGCTTATGCTGTATACGATAATGCTCTGCGCTGTGGCTACAATTGTTGAGATGGCTTACAGGAGAAGCGTGTTACCAGCGTTGATGCGGGCGTTCTTCGTCATGTTACAGGTAAATTATTCATAATGCTTCTTAGCCTTAGGTTTCTAATAAGGTATGAATTTGCGATGTCCTGGAATTTCAATTTTGGCATACGCAAGTCAGCTGGCTTCTTGCAGTCTAACGATTGAATTAAAGGTATTTCCATATTACAAAAGCGCAAACGAATAAAGCCTGGACACATTCTAACCTCAGAGTAAATCTCCACGAATCTCCATATAGGTGTATGAGTGCAGAGTTGTAGGAATCACTCCATAATGACTAAAAAATCTTGACGTTACAGGGTACCTGGTTTGTCCAAATCGGCTCCATCTTGTACGAGCCGCTGACCAGCCCTTGGGACGAGAACAGCCACTCACAGATGATGCTGGCTACGGTCCTCTTTTGCTGGCATTGCATGGGAATCTTTCTCCTCATGGCCTTCGTTGGGTGGCTGCTAAACAGCAGGGTCAAGAGAATGCTCGGGACGTCGTCGGTCTACTGCCAACTAGAGAGGAGACTGGAGAAGGGCAGCGCGACCTGCCAGGAAGCCCTGCAACTCACCGAGGAGTAAGAAGAAGAAGAAGGACAGTGTAAACATGTTGAAGATTCTTGATCGAAATGTAAACAAGAAGATATATTGAAGATAAATGTCATTAATAAGAGACACACCAAAATATCATAGTGACGCACAGGTATAAAAAATCACTTACTGTTTTATCAGTGACTGCACAGATCTTACAGATTTCATAGATTCTTCAACATGAGATCACGACTTACAGAAGAAGGGAAGATGGGAATTATCAGTGAGCTGTTTTTCATGCCCAAGGTATTAATTGCATGGTTATTTATAAACTGTCATTCAACATTCATCATAATATTGATTTTATCTATTTTAAGAAATGGACCAAATACAGGATATGAATCTTGATTTGTGCATTAAATGATAGATTTATTGTTTAATTTGTTAATCTTAATGTGACGTAATTCTGAAAAATTATAATGGTAATATTGCTAATGCAGAAACATAATGGTATTTGCTTGAATGTAAGCATCTTGCGTTTCAGTCCTAAGTTCCTCAGCGTTCTCCAATTTATGGGTCTTCGCGCACAAGGTGACTTCTTATCCTCCTTCTTCCAAACTTTAACTCGAAGGCGAAGGACACAAAGGCAGCTCCTATGCCACACATCCACATGTAGAGCACGCCCTCCAACTGGCAGGGGTCAGGATATGTTAGCGGATGTGACGTATAATGGTCAGATAGTAGGATATGAGGGGGACCACTGTATATGTATCTTAATTCATGGGGAACAGTCTGGGATTAACATCAAAGTCTCCTTGTCCTTATCATCTTTCATAGTACCCCATAATCATTATGATATCCTTCCTAATCATCATTCTTAAAGTATCTTATGATTATCTTAACTTCCATTACTGTGAGACATCCTTCAGAGTATCCTGCAGTTCTTACCTGATACAGCGCCAGGGCCTTGCGTTCCCCAGAGTCCTGCACTCTCCGGAAGCACTTGACGCCAAAGGAATCCTTATAGATCTTCTGGATGATTCCCATTTGCCTCATCCAGATCAGCCTGGAATGGAGTTTAAAATCAGTCTCAGACATTAAATCTATTTCTCATTGATCGCTATCCATGATTCAACAACAATTTTGGAATGTTCTTTCTAGTTGATATTCAGGAATATCAAGTCTTGCTGTTCTAATGAGAGAGAGAGAGAGAGAGAGTCCACTTCTGTAAGGATAAGAATGATCTATTAAAGTCCTATTTTGGTAACTAGGCTATGAAGGTAAAAATGTTGATCATGCAAAAATAACCCTTGACCATTTCTCTCTCTCTCTCTCTCTCTCTCTCTCTCTCTCTCTCTCTCTCTCTCTCTCTCTCTCTCTCATCTTACCATCCAACCCATGTAACCTACAATGGATTGAATGATCACAAAGTACATTATTCACTTTCTGGTTCAAAAGCCATACAATTGGGCTAAGTAAATTCACCCTCATCCCTTCGTTACCTTAGATTGGAACCAGAACTTCTTGGTAGAGAGGTGAGAAGTCTACCCATTACACAATGACCCATAAAAAGGATAAAGATATGTAAACAGATGGGTAATTAGACAGCTAGGAGCATAATTATGTATACAGGCAGCAAGGTAGCAAGCAGAGAGTTAGGTTGATAGAGCACGCAGGTACCCTATGGGCTACTACGTCTGAACTTTTGAGTTTGCTTACTTCTTATCGAAGAAGGGCTTCAACAACGACATTTTCGGGAGGGCCAAGGCAGCGTACTCCTTCCCGATGTCCTCCTGCCCGTGGGTTAGTTTACAGCGCCCGTCCTTGTGTGTGTTGCTGTTCATGTTGTAGAAGGCACCCGTCTCCCCCACTGAAATCGGATGCTACAGAGTAAATACTTATTTCCATTCACTCTGCTCACTTTTCCTTGCCTTATTGTGACCCTTCCTACCTTCCACCAACCTCCTAGGGTCTGCTGCAAGATTCAGTAGCTCATTTCTGACTTTGAAAAAGGGTAAAACAAGACAGAGAATGGACAAAGAGAGAGACTGAGGCTCAAGACCAAAGAACGTGGTAGAACATTACCCAGCTAACAGGTGGAAAGTCATTAGTCAGGGGAAACAGAAGATGGAAAAGAATGCCAAAGTTTGTGTTTTAGTTTTCACAAAATGTATATAGAGGTTGTCAAGATAAGACTTTCGGCGTCTGGACAACTCGCTCTGATGACGAACGTGAATCAAGTCATTTGGTGTCATTTTTTTTATTATTATCATTATTCCTTCGCCGTGACTTGGCCCTCTAAAATATGCATCTATAACCTGCATACATGCACGTGTGCAGCTTCCTATTATATGTTATGCAGCCTCATATAATATCTATAAGGGGTTGAGTTGAGATAGACCTGATATTCTGCTATTATTATCATTAATATTATTCTGGAAACATTATTATCAACCTATCACAAAACAGAATACAAAATAAACAACAAATGAACAAAGATATATAAAGAAATAAATTTTTAAAAATTACATATATATGTAGCTTAAAAATCTATTCTACTCCATTAATTCATATTTTCAGTTTCTGAACTCAAGGGCAGATGGAAAGTTTAGGAAATCGGACGCACTGTTGACCAGTAGGTTGCCAGGGCACGATAATGACCACTTCAGAGCGTTTGGGTTAATAAGGTAGCTAATTATAGTTCACACATGAACTCATACTTACCATCAAACCAGTGGGTTGCCAGAGTATGACAACCGTAGGATCTACTCACTAACAACTGCGACGTTCTTGACAAACATCTCCGAAGAATCCCTGTTGGCAGCGGCTCCGGAATTCTCCAGGATGAGACCTCTCTCCTCTGCTCTCCTGTAGAGGGTCTGGTAGTCTTGTGTCTTCGTCTCCTGAAGGAGAAGCGCTTACAGTGCACCTTGTATTGGAAGTTGTTTGTGTGCTTCTTACCACCTATAAGACTTTGTTTTTTAAAGGCAATATACATAGCTCTGTTGCTAGTGGCTTAAACCACCACTAACCTGGGAAAGATTGTATCCTTTTTGACAAAGCTCAGTTTCCCTTGACTAGGGACCAGCCTAACAATCCCAGCCTTTGTAAGCCTCGTCAAAGGTAAAAAGCCCAATATACCGGAGACTATACACCTTAACAAACCCAATACCCCAGAGACTTGACACCTTAGCAAAACTTACATCAAACCCGAGTTGACCCAGCTAAACCCAGTCTTGCACAACTGCCCAAATCGCTAACCTTAATCAGATCGTAGCTTCCGAAAGCCTTGTTCATCGAAAAAGCCCAGTTTCTGGTGACCAGCTCGCGTACCGTAGTTGGGGGACGGTCGACTCTCGGGATGGACAAGAAAGCCGTGAGGTTACCACTGTACAGAGCATACACGATGGTCACAATCAGCCAGGAACACGTGTAAACGATGCGCCCAGACGTTGTCGTTGGTAGGTGGTTTGTACCTTGGGGAAGGAAAGAGGATGGTTGTGCTGAGAGACGGAAATGCGAATCTGTGCAGATTGGGTGATCGGGCGACCGACCCCATAGCTTAGGTGGGACTAAGATAAAATAAAGGCAATGAAGAGTCATAAGAGGTTTTTGGAAGATAAATATTTTTATGGAAATGTTTAGAAATAATTGATAAAGAAGCTTCTGTGGGCAGGATTAAGAATAATTCTTATATTTTATTTATTTATATATGAGGAAATTTCTCTCACTTTTGGAAAAGTGATTTAAATGGCTTTTAAATAAAGCTAAATATTTTTCTTACAATGTAATTGCTGTCATTTTTCATATATTTATTTAAGGCAAAATATATCTCTATCATGAAAACAAGAATGAAGTCACTTTTAGATAAAAATATAAAATTTTCTAATAAGCATAATAATTATCTGTATGATCAAAACAATGAAAAGTCACTTTTCATTGTTTTGATTAATGAAATATTAAATATATAAAACATCTGACTGAATCTAGCACATTTCTTCCAAGCGAAGGCTTATGACAAGGGCTTGCTAATGTCCTTAGCTACCATAGGCCTAAAAAAAATAAAAAAGATAGAAGAATGGGAAAAAGAAAATGAACAAAAATCACTACTTTCAAAATAAACAGAAATACCATCTTGCTACAATGGGCGTTATGTCTGTCCGTCCGTCTGTCATTCAATCACGGCCAAACGGCTGGTCTGATGGGCATGAAACTTGGCAGGGCTATAGTGGGGACGCCTAAGATGGTTTATAATGGGGTAAAGGGACAGGTCGAAACCCGCTTGTCACTGATAATGATAATAATAACAATATCATCTAACCTTGATACACAGCAGTCTTCAATATTGTCGTCACCGCCTGGCCGTAGCTTGCTAGGGCGTCACGCCCCATCTCGTACGAGGGGCGTTGCCCCTGGGTGGCACGGTCAGCGTCGCGGGGCCCCCAAAATACCCAGAGACAGGAGCCAGAGAAGATTAAGAAGGCTGCTATGCCACTCCATGCCTGTGGAGATGAGTTGGATGTGTTGAGAGAGAGAGAGAGAGTTAACTTTCCTGTTTTTTCATTACCTCAACCACCATTAATTCAAGGTCACATTTGCCAAATTTCAGACCAAATACCAAGGTCAAATTGGGGTTAGATTAGGGTCAAAATAAGGTCATATTCAGGTCAAATAAGTTCAAACAGGTCAAATTAAGGTCGAATCAAGACCTAAGAAGTCAAATTAAGACTAAAGAGGTAAAATAAATATAAAAAGAAGGTCAAACCAAGGTAAAAAAAGGGGTTAAATGAAGGTCCAGAGGTCGTCTACCTCACCTGCCAGGAATATATCTTGAAGAGGATCAGGGGATCGTTGAACATCCTGGGCGCCCTGGTGACGAAGAGCGAGGGGTGGTAAGTGATCCACTCTGTGTAGTCTATGGCCTGGTTCCTGTGGTAGGAGATGCTCAGGGAGGCCAGGCCGAGGTCACCTTCCTGCAGGGGAAGTAGTAGTAAAGGGGAGACGAGGTCATTCGTCAGGTCAGAGGCCAAAAGTCAGAGCTCTGACTTCTCGCAAATAAAACAGCGACGCCACTCACCTTCCTCTCAATGTGACCCACGACGCCGTCGAATGACCTGTTAGGGGTCAGGGTACCGAAACTTGACCCCTCCATGATGGCGTACCGGAAGTCAAGCGCTTGGGCCAGGATTGTGACCACCCTGCCCAAATACCCTACGAGGAACCGGCCCCCTGGCCCTACCCGGATGGCTTCGATGAAGTTCTGGGTATTTGGGGAAGAAAGGACTTCTGATAATAGTAATAATAATTATAATAATAACAGACAGATGCCCTGATTTGATTCATGAGTTGATAAACAAACCCAGGAGGAAATAGGGTCACAACAAGACCTCAAAATGGACATGGATAATCATCGTTCATAATTGAATCTCTTTTCTCTCACGGACTTGAAGGTCTAGGGCCCTAGGCAAACGTATAGCACTTCCTCTCACGGCTTTGGTGATCGACTCCCTTATCTAACATTTCTCTTTCTCATCTCCCTCTCTCTCTCTCTCTCTCTCTCTCTCTCTCTCTCTCTCTCTCTCTCTCTCTCTCTCTCTCCACTACACTAACCTTCACTATGACAACCTTGACTTCAGCGCCTCGCAAAGTACTGTGCGTGGGAAGTAATAGTGATATATTGAGACGCAAGTCTTGGTAACCGTGCGACCAGCACCCGATGTTCTGTGGGAATAGTGATGGCAAGTTTGATACAGGTAACAGATTCATTGAACGAGTATAAGGCATTGGAATGCATTCATGTCATTATAAGGTAATATTAAAGTATTTTCCATAGAGGGCATTTGTATGTTGGTGTCCATATTCTCTTAACTTCCCATCAGTTATAGTGATTTATATTTTAGCTCAAGTTGTCAAAATTTTGGTTTCTGTCTCGTGATAAAAATCTTACCAAAAAATTGCATATGTCTGGGAACATTTGGCAATTAGGCATGCATAGAAGGTGTGTGGTGCCCCTTAGCATACTGAGAAAACTGCAGTTTAAGCTGTTTTTTTCATTCTGGATAATAATAATAATGATAATAATAATGACAGAAGACTTCTGACCAGATGCACTCAGCTCTTCTGTCAAGCCTAGAGCACATAGCTTGCATCTCAGCCATAAACAACAGCTGTTATTGGTTCTGTCTATTGGAGAATCTCAATATCCATCTCTCCCATCTATCTTCACACCACTCTTCACCAACCTGAATGACATGTCGACCCCCTGCAACCAAAACCGCCCTCTTGACGTAGCCTTGACAAGGCCGGTTCAGCGGCCTCTGCAAACTCTGCTCTGAAGAAGAGGTGTGGAGCAGCGGTGTCTTCAACTCCAGCACGATAACCTGGGCACCCAGTCTTATGAGAGGTGCCAAGCGGGCGCTGGGTATCTTGCCAGACGTAGAGAGTAGGATTAAGATATTTTCCTGCAGTGGAGATAATATTTCTTTTAAGTAAGAATGTTAATCGTTAAGTTTTTTGTGGCTCAAAACATGACATTTTTTTTACACTAGGTTTGAAATGGACTTACTGGACTCAGCAGTTTCCGGATTTTGATCTGAAATGAAAAGGATATTGATGTTAGTGAAAGATTTATTATTTCATTTTAATTTTCCTAAATGAAAATATATAAGAAAAGGAATTCTACATAACAAATGAAGGATATGGACACACAAACGCACACACAGACACACAAAGAGTTATTTTATATATATAGCATTTAAATTCACTACTTTTCAGAGTTAGGACACAAGACACAATTGATATAGGATTTATAGGTTTTAAGGTTAAGTCAAGGTTAGGTTAGGTCATCTGGTAATGACAGAATGTTAGAAACATTCAAAAGTAACACTGAAACGCAGGTAACTTAAAGTTTTCAAGTCCAAACTACTACAATTGCTGAGTTAAGTTTTATCCTCTTGACAAAAACACAATTGGATTTGACAGGGCGCCTACATCATTCTGCCTCCCCCCCCTCACCCCCGGCTGCTTTACAAGCAAGAGCCCGTGCTGTCATGACGACACCTAAATCATGAAACAACAAAAAATAATCTTACTCACCACAGATACAGCACCGATGACCCAATCTTCACTTCCAAGCAACAGAACAGCTGTGTTTCCTGAACCATTTGCTACCAACCACTTCACTGTCGATTCCATGTCTTCTGCTGCGTTTCCTGCCGTTCCAGAAATTCCAGGAACTCCTGGAAGTCCACTGGTAGGTAATTTAGGGTCCACACTCCTCCTGATTCGATCCTGGGACCCATTCTGGGCCTCAAGTACCCCAAAATCGTCTGCATTGTTGACACTCTGGGTGGAGTTCCCTGCTGATCTCTGGAGGGTATCTTTACGTAAGTGCTGGGCGTCTTCGTTTGTCTTGCTACCAAAAGTGTGCCCACTTCTGGCTCCTTGGGTGTCATTTACAGCAAATATACCCAGTTCTCCAGTGTTCACACCCTGGGAGTAATTTTTAACTGCCCCGGCAGGGGCATCATCGAGATTTTCACTTTGGGCATGTCTCTGTGTTGTCGTATTTAAAGACTTGTCCTGAGAGCTGGAACCTTTGGAAAACAATGTTATTGTATTTATTCCTTCAAGCCAAAAAATATTATTATTATCATTGTTATTATTATTGAAAATTACCAGATATACATAGGTGTCTATACAGTATATATATACAAAATTCATAAATACCTTTGCTGGGCATCTGATCCACGCCCAAGACCTCAGCAGCACCCTGGCCCGAAGCATGAGAGGGCATGACACGCCCACTACCCTTCAAGTCAGGGAGGGATGACAAGCCCACAGACACGCCCCTCGCCCAAAGAGAGGCGAGGATTGACTCCAAGATGTCTGTGGGGTTGGAGAGAGATTAAGGGGGCGGGACTTAACGTCTCTAGGGACGATACTTAAAGTCTTTCTTTTCAGAAAATTCTAAATTAACAAACAATTGGTAAAAAATAATAATAATAATTACATCTACAACAGTTTATTGAGATAAAATGCTATATATTCATCACTTAACAACAAATCTTAATTTTACGGGTACTCCTTCAGTCAGTACTCCATTAGATGTGGATATATCTCTACTCTTCTGTGTTTTTTAAATGACAAAGAGCATGTGGGTATGCCCTGCTGTTTAATTCGCCCTGTGTTTTTTCACTTTGATACCCATGTGAATCTCTCTCTATATATCTCTGTCTCTCTCCAAGCTATGACCCAATGCAGTCAATTGAACACCAGAGAGATAGAAAGAGAGAGAGAGAGAGAGAGAGAGAGCTTTATCTTACCTGGGTGTTCCCATAAGGCGAAGATGTGCACCTGGTTCGTACCCAGTTTGGAAAGGACCTCTGCCACCATCTCTCCCCTATGGTCACGTTTGCCTGTTTAGGTCAGCGGCGGAGAGGAAAGGGTTAAATACATATTATATTATATATATTGTTGACACAGCAATCTTTGCCCATGGCCAATACTTTTGATCACTACTGTACAGTTTGTTTTATTTGTATGTGCCTCTCTCTCTCTCTCTCTCTCTCTCTCTCTCTCATCTCTCTCTCCTCATCATCTCTCTCTCTCTCTATATATATATATATAATATATATGATATATATATATATATATATATATATATTATATATTCTTAAGGAATGTGGGTGTTCAGTAGCGATAAGAAATATTGCCCAGGGAGAGAATGCGTGCTGTGTGGTAATAACTATATATATATATATATAATTATATATATATATATATATATATATATATATATATATATCTATAGTTGTTACCACACAGCACGCATTCTCTCCCTAGGCAA
>NC_087222.1:26228990-26249959 GCF_015104395.2 Macrobrachium nipponense
ACCAAACTCCTTAGCTTAACAGAACCACACCAAAGCCGACATTACCGTACGCCTTATAAACTGTCGTGGTTATAGCTCGCTATGGGATCGAATTCATGACGTGCACGCGCGCGTGTAGGTGCGTATTGACGTCCGTCAATGTGTTAAGAGCCTTGACCTTAAACTGACCCCGATTTGGAGCGACCATGACGACGCGACGGGCGATAGCAAATATGCATCGGCCTATAACGGTCGAATTCCCCGAACCCAATTACCCGTAAGCGATTATTTCGTGATTATTCGAATTCTCCGTCGATTCCGGACGTGATTGCGTCGTTTTTTTTTATATATGTATAGATAATCGACGACGACGTAATTATCAATTAACCGAAGTCATTCGACCTCGCGTTCGAGGATTACCTCGACGAGGAGGTTTGAAATGCTATACCTTATAGGTCTACTAGAGATTCGGTTTGATGGCACCGTTACGTGATTTGGGGGCGCCACCGCGGGGCGGGGGTTGGGGGGGGAGTAGGAGGGAATTTACCGATTGATTTGGTCGTCATCGGGGATTTCAAAGGGATTTCCTGATGTCAGAAGGGATTAATATATATGTAAATCGATAGAGGGTCGTATATAGGTCTACTATATACAGGTGCACGTATACTATGCACATCTGGAAGACTGAATGTTGACGAAAACGTGACCGTCTGGTGGTGGTCCCCAGACCCCCTTTTTGTAAGGGGGTTGGGGGGGGTGAAAGGGGGCATGTCGTGCATAAATAATATCGTGCACTTTGATGCAACATGTCATAATGCAAAGGATAAAAAAATTGCATGTCACGGGATATGTATTTTAGGTATAGTATAGCCGACTTGGGTCCCTGTTGCTAAGCTAGTCTAGTATTTTACTCTCTCTCTCTTTCTCTGTCTCTCTCTCAGAGTACACTCTTTTTATTCTTATATATAAATTTGCGGTCAATAACTTCTCATTCTGGTTGACAGAATAAAGATTGTATATAAGTATTTTCGTACCAGACATGATTCAAGAGGGTTGCTGTCGCTAGGCTTATATATGTATACTCTCTCTCCTCTCTCTCTCTCCTCTCTCTCTCTCTCTCTGTATTGGTTTGAAAATTGTAATTATTCTACGGCGATAGAAAATATCGTCAGTGCAAAATATTTTGCATTTTTATTACAATTTTTCCAATAATAAAAAAAACTAGATCGATACGACGGTACATAACTGCATTAAAATTTGTCAATACCGATCTATAGGTCCGCCATACTGTGGGCTAAACTGCCCACTTACCCTAGTACCATCCCATATATTTAAGTAAATTAACGTAATCTATCGTGTTAATTTACCAAAGTTTCCTCGAGGAACGTTTGATGTAATACTTCTGATACTTAATAAGTAAGATCCACTTAAGTAGCACGCGAGGAACCGCTTAATTCGCGCGATTTCTGAAGGCCAGCTTAAATAGGATGATGACGCAGCCATGCTGTGTTCCCGCCATAAACATTGCAAGCAATCCTGTTGCAACTTTTATTTCCCCTCTATTTTTCCTCCGTTGCAGCTTCGATAATGTCCCCACAGCAACTTTAATGGTGAAAATAATGATTATAATTAAATAACTAATACTATCATCGCTATTTTCTATCACTATCATCGGGATACTGATTAATTTAGACACGTAACTTCAGCGCAAGATCGCTAGACCTATATAAGGTGATGAACTTTGATGATAGTTTTTCCACCCCCAAATTTGGCCCCCTCCCCCACCTGTTGTGGCCCCTTTAACCTAAAAGGCTTGTTTTACGTATCAGGGGGTTATACGATTGTTGTGGGTAGCGATCGGGGTATTAGAAGTTAAAGAAATATGAGAAGATGGTTGATAATTGTTGTCAAAGTGTAGGTGTTCAGGTACAACCTCCATGAGGCAAGACAGCTGCTTATTAGCGTCAAAAACAACATACGCGAGACAACCTTGAACCCTTAATACGCAGCAACAACAACAACAACAACACAAGGACAAACAACCTCCAATGACTGCTGACTCTGCATAAAAAAAAAAATAAAGAAAATATTGCTCAAAGCAGCGGATTTTTTTTTTTTTTTTTTTTTTTTTTGCGAAAGGAAACCAAAACTACCTCATTAGAAGGAAGGAAATGTCTGTTAGGGTAGTTGATTGGGGATGGACAGACCGCAGAGACACGCACAGACACACGCACATATCATGTGGTTGCATATGCGTTTTTGTGTGTGTGTGTGTGCGTGTGTCCGTGCGCATTGAATAAGCGGGTGGGGCCACATGGAGGAGGTAGAACTGCTCCCATATAGCCAGCCATAGACATGCATTTACAACCCTCTTGGGGCCTCTTTCTCTCTCTCTGTCTCTTTCTCTCGTTGTCTCGCTCTTTCGCTCTTTCGTTCCTGCATCCTAATATCCTTCGTGGGACGTTAAAGGACTCCTACGATGGGATCCCGCCTCAGGAAGGATTGAAAAAAACACGGTTAGATAATTCGACCATTTGTCGAATCAATGCTGTTGTATTGCAGACATCATCGTAATCCTCGAAAATAATCTTTATTTTGGCCTCAATTCTCGTCTGCCGGACGAGCTGGAGGGCGGACATGTCTCTCAGACTCGAGAGGGATGATGGAAGAAGCGTGGAGAGACAGAGAGGGAGAGACAGAGAGGGAGAGAAAGATCGCCAAGAAACAAAGAAAAATGAAAGAGAGAAAAAAAAAGTCGTTGGCATAGTACTCCAGTCTTGCTGCTGCAAAGATCCAGTCGGCGCCCGGCGCTGCCGGACGCACGACGTGAACATCCATCCATGCACGACGATTGGCGCCTCTACAACGAATGACATTCGTTGTAAGCCGCGATTCGCACATCGACGGATGCTCGTTCGTGAAACATTCGTTATGCGGCGACCGCCTGTCCGTCTTATTTCGCTAATCGCGTTGCAGGCCAAGTGCATTGCCAAGCGGTGTTGCCACCATTGGCCAATGGGGGGGGACACGTATTTCTTGCGTAATTTATGGCCTCCCCCACCCCGTGTCTTTGCTTATTCATTGGACATATTTGAACTTCGATTATGAAGGTTGTCGTGCTCTGTCCGTGCACGGCGTACGTGTTTTTATCCTGGGGGAAGGAATGTCCGTGCACGTATACGTTCTGCCGTTTACGGTACGACTTGTTTGAACGCGGTTTGAAAGAGACTTGAAAAAAAAAAATGATACAATCGTCGTTTTTTTTTTACCCCCCAAAAAGTTATCTTAAAATGAAAGATATTTACCATTACTATTCCAGGGACGAGAAATTAGTTAAATGAACTATATTACACTTCAATAAGGCATGGACGAGGCCCTCCAAGCACGAAAAAAGTAGGAAAAAGCAGACGAAATGAGCAGGAAACTAGAGTCAAGAGAGAAAAACTAATAATAAAAAAACAATTTTAAAACGATAAAATGCCCATATTTCCTTCGAGTGAAGCGAATTAAGGACGTCCGTAGAACCATCATGAACCCAAACAAGCAGGGGCGAAGCCCCCCAAGCAGTAGGATAAAGCAGAAAAAAGCAGAATAAGATATTGCACACACAAAAAAAACTACAAACTCCAATATTTGCCATCTTGGAAAGCGAAGGATAGATAGGTCTAGAGAAATCTTTCTTTAAAAACAAGCAGGTTGCAAGCGGGGGGGGGGGGGGGGGGGGGGGGTTAAAGCACAAATAAGCAGACGAATTGAAGAAGAAGTAGGAATCGCAACAGCAGCAGAGGAAGCAGAAGCAGAAGCAGAAGAAGAAGAGGAAGGAGAGCAAAAGCCAAGGGACGGCTTATATATGTTATAAAGCAGTCGGCAGTCGTCGCTGTGGCTCAGTGGTGCGATGCCAGTCGTTCGGAGAAGGTCGCGCCCCTGCGGCGGGAGAAAGCGACGGCTTCGCTATATTCGCGGCGATAAATATTAGCGATCAATCCGACTTTTTTTGGGGGGGGAGTTGCCGATATTGGGATTTACGATAAATCTGACGATTGGAAATCCAGGGATTCTGAAATCCTCCTCGAGCTTTTATTTTATTTATTATTTTATATTTGCCGTTATCTATAGTGCCGTGTTATGTGTTCGTGTGGATTAATGTGGATTTATTTTCGCGTTTATTCCCGAATTGACTTGGTAAGGGGATTTACGTGAAATCCCCCCACCCCCTTACCCCCCACAATTTTAATCATCGTTTCGACGGGGATTTAATAATTGTGAAGTGATTTCTAAGGCGATTTATATAGTACTTATATTTCCTAACTGACGAAATCCCGGATTAACGAAAAAATTTTTAAAAAATTGTGAAGTGAATTGATCAAGAGTTATGATTCAATACGGATTTCCATCGTCGTGGATTAACGGGAGAATAATCATGCAATAAATCCCCCCAAATCACTCATTTTTCAGACTGACAAAATCCCGGATTCACGAAAAAAAAAAAATTGTGGAGTGAATTGATCAGTACTGGTGATCCAATACGTGGATTAACGGGAGAATAATCCCAGCAATAAATCCCCCTCCACCCACTTTTATAAGTGGGATTTATCTTGGGGGATTAATAAGTGCGTGCTCTTGTGTAGTGACTTAAAAAAAGTGGAAAAACATATATTAATAAAAAAAGTGTTTCGCGAAAAAATGGGAAAAAATTGAAAAAGATTAAACAAAATTGATAAATTGATCGATATAAGTGTATATAAGTGGGATTTACTTAAAGGCCTATTTATAGATATTTATAGGACCTTTTTATATACTTACATAGGCCTGTTGATGGGTGTAAGCATCTGTAAGTGGGGATTACTTATGGGCGTATTTAAATAGACTTATAGGTCTATTTATAAATACTTATAGACCATTGATATAGGCCTACTTACATATACTTATAGGCCATTAATATAAGCCTATTTATATATACTTATAGGCCATTGATATAGTCCTGTTTCTATATACTTATAGGTCTGTTTATATATACTTATAGGCCATTAATATAGGCCTATTTATATATACTATTTAGGCAATTAAATATTATATATATATATATCTATATGTAGAGGCCTATTTAAATACATACTTATAGGCCCACATATATATACTTATAGGCCATTAATATAGTCCTACTTATATATACTTATAGGCCCATTTATATATACTTATAGGCCCATCTCTATATACTTATATAGGCCTGCAGTGATGATTTTTCCTCAATTCAGGTGGACAGACCTTTTAAAAAAAATATATATATATAAACAAAAATAATTATATATATAATCTATTAAAAAAAAAAAAAAAAAAAAACGCTCAATAGACCTAACTACCTTATTACACTCAGGATAAAGAAGTTTTTATTCCACCTCACGAAAACTACAAAAAAAAAACTACAAAAAAAACTAACTACTACAACTGACAAGCTCATATATATACATATATATAAAATGCCGTTGAAGCCGTTAGATTTGCTGAACTCATCTTGTACAAAATATAATCCAGGTACGTATTTTTTTTTTTAGATTTTTTTATCTATAGGTCTGGGGTTTATATAGGAATGTTTGGTTATAGGACATATATATATATATATATATATATATATATATAATATAATATATATATATAGTATATATATATATATATTATATATATATATATATATATATATGCTGTGTTGAATCTGTTGAAGATGTATAATTTGCTGTTTTTGTTATTAGAATATTGTGTATAGGCCTATATGTTGTATTGAATCTGTTGAAAATGTATAATTTATTGTTTTTTTGTGGATTGGATATAGTTTTTTTTTATAGATATAATCGATTTTTTTTTAGATATAATTGATTTATTGTAATGAATTGATCTGTTATAGGTTTGGGCTTTATAGAATATTTTATTTATAGGCCTATATGCTGTGTTGAATCTGCGAAAAAAAAATATATTTTTTGGTTTTTTGTTTTTTGTGGATTTTAGTTTAGGCCTATTTTTAAAATCTATTTTATAGGCCTGTGGTCTATAGGATATTTTATAGGCATATATATATGTATATAGTATATATATTAAACTTTTCAAATTGAAAAAAGCGAACCCCCTAAAAAACCCTCTTTCGAAATATAACGCCCCCCCTCCTCCCATAAAAATAATCACTGAATCAGACAGCCCCAAATCCTCCGCCCCCCGATCCCCGGTTCCAGTATACCAGGCCACAAGGACTGTTTCATTGACCCCCTTATAATGCATTGTGTTATTGATGATAAGGGTTACAACTTGTGTTAATAACAAGGTTTTAACTTCTATTAATACCAAAGGTTACAACTTGCATTAATAAGAAAGGTTATAACTTGTGTTAATAACAAGGTTACAACTTGTATTAATAACAAGGTTATAACTTGTGTTGATAACAAGGGCTATAACTTGTATTAATGACAAGGGTTATAACTTGTGTTAATAACAAGGGCTATAACTTGTATTAATGACAAGGGTTATAACTTTTGTTAAGAATAAGGGTTACAACTTGTATTAAGGACAAGGGTTATAACATGTGTTAATACCAAAGGTTATAACTTGTGATAATAACAAAGGCTATAACTTGTGTTAATAACAAGGTCTATGACTTGTACCAATAACAAGGTTATAACTTGTTTCAATGACAAGGGTTATATCTTGTATTAATAACAAGGTTATAACTTGTATTAATGACAAGGGTTATAACTTGCATTATTATCAAGGCCTATAACTTGTATTAATGACAAGGGTTACAACTTGTATTAATAACAAGGTCTATAACTTGATAACAAGGATTATATAACTTTTATCAATAACAATGGTTATAACTTGTTTCAATAACAGGGTTTATAACTGACGCCTCAAGGATTGTGATTTCAGCTGTTGGTTGTAGTTGAAGCGAGTTATAATAATCTCCCAATTATATGTTAATTCTGTTATTATTTTTAAATATTTATCTTTTAATTGTTAGTTTAACTATTTAGTAATAATTATAAAGCTTTTAGATATATATATATATATATATATATCTATATATATATATAATAATCTCGTCTCTCTCTCTCTCCCCTCTCTCAAATCAATCTCTCTCTCTCTCTCTCTCTCTCTCTCTCTGACGAGGGGATGGTTGCGTAGCCAAATCAAACATACTACAGGATGCTGATAGCGTTTGTGATATTTTGTAACTTTTTTTTTTTGTGTGGTTCCTTCCTCCCCTGCCCCCCCTCCGTAGCCCACATTTCCCTCCTAATACCCACATCTCTCTCCTACCCCCTATATCCCTCCAACACCCCCCTCCCCCCTTTTTTTTTTGTACCACCGAAAGTTCACTGGGTCTGATGACTGGTACATTTCGTTGGGAAGGAGCTGCGTGCTTGCGCGCATGATTTTCAGCTCAATGTGAACAGTGCGCGAAAGTTATTTCCATTTTTTTTTTTTTGCAAATACGGACGCTCTGCGATCACATACGCCCATGCTTGCTGGATACATACACACATACATGTGTGTTCTTGCGTGTGCACGCACATTCAGAAGGGAATTTGTACGTGTATGTACGTTTACGTACACTCGTGATGCTGCCCTGGATGCAAATGCAAACTTCACTTGTATGTATATACACTTCTCTCGTCTCCCCCCTCCCCCCCTTTGCATCATTCTTCTCGCAGGACATTGCATGCGTATGCACGAACTTGCAGAAACAATGTGTGTCTCGTTCACGCCAACATGCATGGCTGTCAAGGTACAAATATCTGGAGAGGCGGAGAGACTTAAATCTTGTATTACCTCGGAGTATATAATATGTACGTTTACAACGACCGTTTCACGTGCGTCGACGTACTACGCACACGTTGCGGATTGTGCACGGGGATGCGTACGTTTTGACGCAGTGGTGTGTGTGTGTGTGCGCGCGCAAGCAAGCAAGCAAGCAACCAAGCAAGGAATTCGACAGTGAACTTGAACCGGGCCAGTCTAATGGCAATGCCTTGCCTAGTTGTATATACAGTACGTGAGGTTCGCCATCAAACAGCTGGGTTTGGGGGAAGGGGGCGGGGGGGGGGGGGGTGTTGGCTAGTCCAGTGGGGAGGGAGGAGGAGGAGAGGGAGTATGAGGAAGCGGGTAGGAGAGACAGAAAGAGAGAGAGAGAGACAACGAAGTGTTCGGCTATAAGGAGAGAAAGAGAGAGGGATAGAGAAGCGAAAGAGAGAGAAAAGAAAGAGAGTTAGAGATAGCGAGAGAGAGAGAGACAGCAAAGTGTTCAGCTATAAGGAGAGAGAGATAGAGATAGAGAAACGAAAGAGAGACATAGAGAGAGAAACGAAAGAGGGACATAGAGAGAGAAACGAAAAAGAGAGAGAGAGATAGAGAAACGAAAGAGAGGAAGATAGAGACAACGAAGTGTTCGGCTGTAAGGAGAGAGAGAGATATGAGAAACGAAACGAGAGCGAAAGAGAGCATAGAGAGAGAACGAAGAGAGAAAGATAGAGACAACGAAGTGTTCGGCATAAGGAGAGAGAGAAACGAAAAGAGAGAGAGGATAGAGAGATCCAAACCGGAAGATTTGTTTACCCGGCTATAAGGGTGAAGGAAGAGAGAAGAGGAGAGAAGAGATAAAGAAACGAAAGACGAGGATAAAGAAAGAACAACGGAAAAGAAAACGAAAGAGAGAGAGATATAGAGAGACAACACGGAAGTGTTACGGCCTCATAATAGTGAGAGAGGGAGAGATAAGCAGGAAAACGACAAGAGATGATAGAGAAACGATAGAGAGATAGAGAAACGAAAAGAAGAGAGAGAGAGAGAGGAGGAAAGAAACGAAACGATAGAGATAGAGCATAAGAAAGAAAACGAAAGGAGAGGAGAGGACAGAGAGGAAAGAAACGAAAGAGAGAGATAGAGATAGAGAAACGAAAGAGAGAGAGAGACAGAGAGAAAGAAACGAAAGAGAGACCATAAGATACGAGAGAGCGAGAAAGATAGATAGATAAACACGGAAGAGGAGAATAGACAGGCGGGGAGGGGTCGTAATTTGAGGCACGTGAGAAGAATTCGCAATAGGGTGTCTCGTTTTTGCCATCATTCCCGGCTGGTATCATTATCATCATCATCATCATCATCTTCGGCGTTGTTATTGTGTGTTCTTTGTACGTTCGTTTATCCGTCTTTTTTTTATTGATTTTTTTTCTTATTAGTTTTTTTTATCTAACTTCCGTTGGCAATTTATTCTTGAGGTTTTGTTCAGTTGATAGTTATCGGAGTTTCTCTCCTGTTTCCTTTTCTTATTTTAATGTGTATTTATTCCTGCTTTATCAGAGTATTTTTCCTGTCTCTCTCTCAATTCGTTGCTCGTCATTATATGTTTGTTTATTTGCGTTTGTATTTTAATTCCTACTTTATCAAAATTTCTCAAATTTTTCTCGTATTTCGTCTTATTGTATGTATTTTTTTTTTTATTGAATGTAGTATTTATTTACTCCTTATTTATCAAAGGTTCTTCTGTTTCTCTCCGTTTTTGTTATATGACCGTTTATCGCATCTATACTTAATTCCTCCTTTATCAAAGATTTTTCTCATCTCTTATTGTTATATTTTAATGTGTCCTATGCACGCACTTCTATCAGGTTTCTTTATCTTAACATCTCCTTTCTCTCTCTCTGTCTCTGCCGCTCCCGTTTCCTTTATCTTCTAGTTCCCTTTCCTTTCTCTGTCCTATCTCTCTCCTCCTCTGCTTTTCACGGGTGGGAGGAGGGGGTGGTCGTGGGGGGGAAGGGGGGGGGGTGGTGGAATAATAGTAAAAGCATTGATCTCCATGGGTTTTGTTCTGGCCACACACGTGAGGTAACCATCTGTCATGTTTTCTTGTTTTTTTATATATATATATTTCGATTTAAGTTTTTCGAGTTTTATTTACCGGACAATTTTTAAAGCTAGGAATATATATAAATATTATATATATATATATATGTGTGTGTGTGTGTGTGTGTGTGTGTGTGTGTGTGTGTGTGTGTGTGTGTATTAATATTTTGACTTTTGAAATTTATCTTTTCCCAAAATAATATTTTGAGGCTGAATATATTTTTATTTATTGTTTTTATTTATTTATGTATTGATATTTTTATATTTTTATTTTTTTTTGTTTTTTCAATTTTTAGAAATTAAGATTTTGTCTGGGAATTTTTATATTTTTTATGTTTGACAATTTTTTAAAATTAAGATTTTTGTGGCTGGGGAAATATATCAGATGTTTTATTTATTTTTTCTCAATTTTTTTTTTATTATTTTGAGGTTAGGCGTATATTTTAATATTTAAGTAATTTATATTTTATTTTTTTTTTATCAAGATTTTAAGGCTAAGAATATATTTTTTATTCATTTGGGCGGTCCTGTGTTAATTTACCTAATTTTTGGGAGGGCTAGGAATACATATTTTTTTATATTTTTTATGTATAATTTTTTTGAGGCTAGGATTCCATTTCTATATATATTTTAAAAATTTCATGTTTCATGCATTTTGAATTTGCGTTTCGAACCCACCTTAATCCTGTTCTTATTATTCCTTCGTCGTGTCTTTGTTTACTATATTAATCTTCTCTCTCTCTCTCTCTCTCTCTCTCTCTCTCTCTCTCTCTCTCTCTCTCATTCAGTTTTGGCCTTCATTCTCTCATTTTCTCTTCCACTTTTTCGGCCTCTTCATTGGCCCTTCCTCTTCTCTCCTCCTTTATAGGCTCGTCCTCTTCTCCCTTCTTTATCGGCTCGTCCTCTTTCCAACTACTAAAGATCTGAGAAAAATTTCGCCCCCAAAATTGGAGAAGAAGAAATAGCGGCCTCAACTGAGAGACGTCTCATAATATTTTTGATTTCTTTTTTTTTTTTTTTCGTGGACTCACGAAGTCTCCTTTTGACTTTCTTCTGAAGTCACGAGGTCGTAAAGTCTTCCGTGACTTTGTCACGAAATCACGACGTGGTCTCCTTTGACGCTGCTCCTATGATGTCACAAGATTTGTATGCAATGGTCTCCTGAGGTCAGGAAATACTATATATATATATATATATTATATATATATATATATATATATATTATTATATATAATAATATATTTATTATTATAAATATTCTATTATACATATTGTCTTTAACCTCACAAGCGCACAGAAACCTGGAAATATATCTACGAAAAAAATATCAATTCTAAAAATATCGATGAATGGGCCAGAAGGTGTAAGAAACTGGAAAAAAAGTGTAGCTAAACCCCCCCTCCCCCACCCCGCCCCCTCCCACCCTCCTCTCTCCTCCTCCCCCTCTTCTTCCCCCACCCCAGCCCCCTTCCAGAGAAAATAAAAATGATAAAACACGTAAAACTCGGGGGAAGAATCTGGAAGTCCAAAAAATACGTCGAGGCAGGATCTGGAAGTCTGGAAATATCAGATGCGTCCTGGAAAGCCTTCTGGTATAAGGAAAAACATTTTTCGATATACATCCTTTTCGTTCGTAAATGTTAAGTGTTCAATTATTTCCGAGGAAAAATATTTTGGAATAATGTATAAATACAATAATAATACAATATTGCATGGAACTCTCTGTGTGTCCTGGAAAAGAGTTCAGGAATGTTGGAAGGCATTCTGGAAATGTCCAGCGCCCCGTGTTGTCAAGTATTTTAATATTTCCAGGAGAAATTGCGAATAAGATATTGCACAATATAAAACAATATTGTATGAACTTCTGTTATTTATTTATACAAGAACGTGACAAGCATCTGCGGTTAGTTTGTCTGTTGGACAAAGGTGCGTTTTGTGACTTGTGTCCGAGAGACAGGCGTGTCCCAGAGACAAAAACGTGTTCTATGCACTCTAAGAATCATACTTGTATTTTGTGATACTAAGCGTGTCTTAAAAAGTCGAACGTGAGCTATCTGAAAAAGTGACAGGTGGCAACTCGGGTATTTAAAATGCCAAACGTTGCCGAGTCGTCCATCAAAAACAAGGGTTTAACAGTACACTAAAGGCCATCAGTTCAAAAGCCAGAATGCTGAACAATAGAACAGAATAGAACATGAAGGTGGGGTAGGGGGGAGAAGTGGACAAGAGAGATAGAGCAAGAGAGAGAGAGAGAAAGAGAGAGAACGCAATACACTCCTGTATATCAAAGGGTTAAGTCATAATCAGGTATAAAGTTTTGTTGACAGATCACAATGCCACGCCCCCTTTTTTTATAGGTGTTATGTCAGATCATCAAACGTTTTATTACTTTTATATTTTTGTCCTGTAGCGTAATGAGGTACTGCTGGCTGTAGCATATGTGTAGGGCTGACTGTTTACTCTACAGTACCGTAGTGTATTTACTTATAGGTATCACGGTTACAGTTTCAAAATGGGAACAGAGTTTATAACCTGTCTCTTCAAGCTGTAATAGTAGTTGTAATTATAGTTTTTTTTTGTAGAGTAATAATTTCAAGTCATTGAACAGCAATCTAAACGCTTAGATATAATACATTCCCAATACAACAGGTATTGTATGACGCCTACTGTATTATTATTATCATCAAAGTCGGCCTTGTGGCGCAAGTAAGATAAAATAAAATTAAAATAAAAGATAAAAATAGACCTCAGTTTGGGAGGGGGTTGGGGGGGGGTGTGAGTTCGCATGAGTTATAAAGGTTAGGAGTTACGCCCTTATGTTATGTCATGATTGCTTTGCTGAGAGAGAGAGAGAGAGAGAGAGAGAGAGATAGAGAGAATACTCGTCATTTAGTCTTGCTGTAATAGTAGATTGTAGACAGTTTCCCCGACTCGTGCCTCACTGTGTCCCATTAACTAATAGCCAGCACCTGATGACTGGTACCTATGTACAGCTATTTCTCCTGCTCAGTCTTGCTCGAAGACCGGTATAATAATAATAATAATAATTCGTAAACTGGTAGAATCTCTGGCAATGCAGAGATGGGAAAAACAGATAGCTGAAACAGACAGACAGACAGACGATGCAATCACCTCTCTCTCTCTCTCTCTCTCTCTCTCTCTTCTCTCTCTCTCTCTCTCTCTCCAGAGAAACATTATATATAAATTTTTTTTCAGAAACGTCCAGAATCAAGCTCATGTTGTGACTAGGAATGCGGAGTTGTTGTGATGGATTGATTGATAGATTGTCGATTAATTGATGGGCGGATGATTGAATGAGCAAGTAAACAAGTCAATATATCTTGATATGTATTCAGTGTCGAGCTACAGATATATTTCGACGTCTAAACAGAGACACTTTTCAAGATCTTGTTTTGAGCAGTTTAAACTAAGAGTTGTTTTGGATTGACTGGATAAACAAATAAGTAAATACATCTTCAAACAGGTAAATATATCTTTAAATATATTCAGTAGTAAGCCACAGATATCTTGCAATAGCCAGTTCATGAGACACTGGGGAATGAATTACTATCCGAGGGGGGAATTGTAATTTTGTGAGTGGTATGATCATTTCGTCACCCGTGGGATTCGAACTGCCGCGTGGCTGGGACGAGAGGGAAGCACAGTGACTATACCCACTCAGCCATCGAGATTACACAAATAGTATATATATATATATATATGCTTATAAACAAAGATCTAGAGACATGTCATAGTGTTCTATATTCATATCTTCATCATTGAATTATACAGCAACAAAAAACACCATGTTAAAATCATTATCATCATCATCATAGCCTCATCACACTCAAAAAGGTACAGTGATATTTACGGAATCATTATATATACAACTTTCATTGTCTTTCATTGTATTTTCCAACTGCGACTTTGATAATGCTATACGGACTAGACAATGCCACTTTGCAGTTCATTAAAACCGGCATAAATATTAATCATATTTTTTGTACTCGTGGGACCGACCGTTCAATTATATGGATAAATATCTCTAGTTCTAAAAATCACACTAATCCGCGAGAGAGAGAGAGAGAGAGAGAGAGAGAGAGAGAGAGAGAGAAGCTATCGAAAATTAAAAAAAAAATGCTTTTGAATTATTTAAAATATTATTATTCTGTAAAATTATGATGTTTGTTAAGGCAAATCACAATTTTAGTCACACATCACAGATCATGGAGTTTCAAAATGACTTCATCAAAAGGTTTATTGGAATGGATATATATGCTGACAGCCCTGCCCATTATACCCATACTACAACCTTCCCCTACCCCCTACCCATCCCACGCCCCCTACCCATACCCACGCCCCCCCCCCAAAAAAAAAAAATGTAAAAACATTTCACGGCTGAATCGAACTGGCAGTGATATCATGCGAGTTGAAAATGTACCTGAATTATTTAGCTACAAAATTCCAGTTTTAACATTCTCTCTCTCTCTCTCTCTCTCTCTCTCGAATCTCTCCTCTCTCTCCTCTCTCTCTCTCTCTCTGCTTACCCTAATTAACACGAGTCAGTGACAATCTAAACTAACACTACAAAGTCTTACAGGTAAGAAGTCTTGAATTCTCTCTCTCTCTCTCTCTCTCTCTCTCAATTCAAAAGGTCATCTCTTGACCCAACGTGACCCAGCTTGACCCAACTGCCGAAAATAATGTGGACCACAGATATGAAGAAAACAACCACATTGTGCCCATTACAAATTGGTATAACGTCAGCACCCATCCCCCCAACCTTGCCCGCATTATAGAGCCATTATCCCCTTGAAGTATACAGAACGAGTACCATTTAGTGGGGAGTAACTTGATATGTTTACTTCTCGCCAAAGCTCTTATTATTGAATATGATACTAAGGGTTTATTTGTATACATTAGATTTAAATGGTTTATCATGAATTTTAAATGATTTTTTTGGTGTATTTCTTGTTTTATTATTATATTATTATTATTATTATTATTAGGATTATTATTATTATTATTTTTCTCTCGTCTGGGTCTTTGACGAACTGGGTATTTTAATATCGATAGTTTTTGTTTCAATTTTTTATTTATATTCTCATTAATAATAATAATAATAATAATAATAATAATAATAATAATAATAATAATAATAATGAATAATCTTTGCCAATGCAATCAAATGTATCCAGTAATTGCAGTCAGTAAGATTTAGCGCTGCAAATTCACGTCTCAATAGGATTTTATACATATATATATATATATATATATATATATATATATATATATATATATATACTTATATATATATATATATATATATTATATATATATTATATGTATATGATAAATGTATATATATATATATATATATATATATATATATATATATATATCCTTTATTTATTTATTTATTTATCTTACAATCTTTCCAATTATGTTCTCTAATATCTTATATCTCTTTTGTTTTTCAGGTGAGACATTTGCTATATATACTCTGTTTTTGGCGATGAAAAAATGTAAGTAACAATTTATATATATATATATATATACTATATATATATATATATCTATTTATATGTATATTTATATATGTGTGAGCTTGTATAATATTTATTTACCTATATATATATATATATATAATATATATATATATATATATTTATAAGATTAAGTGTTTAGATAAGTAATTAATCAAAAGAGAGAATAATTTTTAAAAAGTTAAGATAAAAACCTCATATTATAACTATAGTCGATTCATTTAAGGTAGATTCTTGCACCTACGAGACGTTTGTTTGGCGGCCTCTGATTGGCTGGTAGCGGGAGGCAGACTGCTCGCTCAGTGGGTCATATTTTCGTTTGTAGCTTAGAAAACTAGCAATATGTTTACATTTCTTCATTTATCTCACGTTTTACAAAAGATAGGAAAGTTTTGGTCATACCTAAGGATTCGGTATTAAATGTACAATTAAATAATCTTTTCCTGAAATCAATAAGTTAAAATACAAAGGAATTACAACGAGTAGAAGTGAAGGGAAGAAAACATTTCATTCTTTATACCTGTTTTTATTCATCATCGGATTTTGCATAATTCACGAGATCAAGATAAAATGAAATCTGTGTTTTATAACAATAAAATCACCCTGAATACGCTGGTGCTTTCAGATTTTAAATGCGTGTAATATGTAAAGAGAAAATGAAGAATATGTCTTATTATGTTGCATTCGTGCTTGACTCGGTTTGACAGTAGTGCCGACTGCCGAGAGACGCAAGATATCGTGGGGCTGGTCTTCTCAGATAGAGCTGTGGCAGTTGCCAATTGGCGCGATATGAGAAGTTTGCAGTTTCGAGACTGTATTTATCGAATTATTATGTCATTACATTTTCTATAAATAAATGCATAGAATTTCCATTATGACTTTCGAACATTTTTATTAAAATATATTATATGTCCGTATTTCCGGGGACTGGGAAAATATCTGATAAAAAGTCCGTATTTCTGGACATATCTGATAAAAAGAAAAGTAAATAATCAGATGGATGCATCTGGGTGTTGGCTTCAATTTACTCTAAGTGAGAAATGTACATGCTTTATGAGGCTCACTGATAAATAACAGAACTTGTTTCTCTGGCCAATAACATCAAAAGCTTATGGTTTTCATATGTTCACTCAATAAACAAAAGTACAAATGTTTATTTCTTACCATAAAATTTGTTGACGATGTAACGAATATAATATACTGGTCTTTTTCAGAATTGCTTGAGTTACTCTTACACCAGAATGTTTATTCTCCTTTATATACATGTTACACTTGAAAACACTGTCTACAACCAATGTTTAGGAAATTTGCTTAGTTTTCTCATGAGGTAGTTGATTATTCTTGAATCACTTAATTCATACTGAGTTAGAATAGCTAACCCGTACCGTTCCCACCAGCCCTGCATAATTGTATTATAGTCGTATATATATATATAGCACATGTGGATAATGAGACTAATCAGAAGACTGTTTATATCATCAATCTTTTTATCACAAAAAGAATAAAAATTCATGCAGATATATTATGTCATAAACACAAAAGAAAGTCATACACAGTAGGCTTACATTGATATGTCATTAGGCTATCGATATGAACAAAAAGAAATTAAAATTTTTACAAATTTTCTTACGTCATCCTTATTTAAAAAATAATAAAGGAAAATCGTGTATATATACATAGTCATGTCATTACCTATTGGAACAAAAAGATGGGAAATTATAAAGTACATTGATATCCC
This sequence comes from Macrobrachium nipponense, assembly GCF_015104395.2. NCBI lineage: Eukaryota > Metazoa > Arthropoda > Malacostraca > Decapoda > Palaemonidae > Macrobrachium > Macrobrachium nipponense. The sequence continues at coordinate 26,246,139 of NC_087222.1, forward strand.
CTTTTCTATTAAAACCAAGTAAAAAGAATTTATAAACAGATATGTACATTGTTATGCCATAATATTAAAAAAAGGAAACTCATATGGATATACTGTAGTTATGAAATTGCCTATCTAAAAAAATGGGAAAACTATAGAAACACTGTTAGGTCTTCAACTTAAAAAAAAAAAAATAATAATAATGGAAAATCATTGATATATATCATCACGTCAGTGTCCCTCCTAATACATCATCACTGTCAGTTTGTATCCTCCCTAATAGCAATAAACACGGTCAGTTTCCGTCAATCTCCAATGTCAATAACAAACTTTCAAACAATATGCTCTCTAGCAACATCTTTCCCATCCTCTAATCATCCTTCTAATTCTTAACGTGGTGAAAACATTTTCTTCCAGTGTTTGTTGTAACTTTGTCTATCGCCAGTCTCGTAAGCTGCTCAACAGTTTTCAAAGATTGATTTGCATTAGAGTTATTTTTTCTGATATCCCCCTTTATTTGAGCCCATATAAGTTCTATGGGGTTAAACTGACAATAATATGGTGGCAGTCTGAGCACATCATGACCATTTGCACGGGCTATCTCATCTATCACATACCTCTGTTTTTCTTTGTGACACTTGGCAATCTGCAGCAATTTTGGCTTTGTTGCTGATGGGTCGTGGGTGACGTTATTAGAAGAAAGCCACTCTATGACTTCACTTTTTCTGTTGCTGGTTGTTGGCATTTTATTTTCTATTTTGCTATGGTAGGGAGCATTGTCCATTATGATTAGAGATCTATCTTCTATATTAGGCAATAGTGTTCCTTAAACCACTTTAAAAACCTTTCATGGTCCATGGAATCATGGTAGTCCCCTTTGGCACCATTTTTGACCTAAACAACAATAGCGCATCTTTGACAAACCCCTTCTCACTCCCCGCGTGCACCACAATTAAATCTGACCCCTTTCCAGTCTTTAAGTTTGGGTCCTAATTTCTCCTTCAACCGTTGTCCAACACTGACGTACACATCATTTGGTTTATCCGAGTTTCATCAAGGAATACTTCAGGTTTACGTTCAGTTGGACTACAATTCCTATTCTTTTCAATTAACCGTAGGTATCAGTTCTCGCTGCCACTATATCATTACGTTCCATTAAAATTGCTCTTCCACTCGTCACTTTTTTGTACCGGAATCGAAGCCCTCTCACAATTTTCCATAACGTTGTTCTTCCACCACTAAACTTTACCGGGTCTTCCTTCACTTTTTCCAGTAGGGCATCTAACGTTGGGAGCTCCTCTCTCGTAAAAAGACAAAATCTCTTCCGAATGAATTACACATTTTAATTTTCAAAACTATCCACCTTGTCCTTCACTCGGATCCTCTTCCTGGGATATACAGGTGAAGCGAAGGGGGACGTTACCACCACTCAGATGACTGTCGCTTGATTTTTTTCACTGTGTTGGTTGGCATCCTGATAAAGCTGTGGCGGTCTTCTCAAAATACTCATTTCTGAGTCTGTCCCCCACTGTGAGCTGAAGTAACGATGAACATTCATTATAATGTGTGCGAATTGACTTGCAAATCTGGAAACGGTGCGACGAATGGTGCTGTCATCTCGACATCTGCTTGAAAAAGAAAAAAGAAATCTTGCTTAGTTCGTTGCTGTTTATTGCTCCACTGAGATTATTATTTCATATCACTCAATTAAGTCTCTGGATATCTCTTTCGTTTGGAAAATATTATTCATAATAATTAAATTAAGCAATATGTTGAAACCAACCTCATTAAAACTAAGGATGAGCTGAAGAGTGCGAAGTAGGTCCGTAGATTTAAAATTCATTCCTGGACTGAATTTCCCGCCCGCGGCCAGCCTACACCTCTAACGATACCAGATGCATCCATCTGATTATTTACTTTTTTTATCAGATATGTCCAGAAATACGGACATATATGATTTATTGAGTAAAAATGCTTCGAAAGACATAATGGGAATTCTATGCATTTATTATAGAAAATGTAATGACATAATAATTCGGTGAATACAGTCTCGAAACTGCAAACTTCTCGTATCGCCAATTGGCAACTGCCAACACGCCAACGGCTCTAGCTGAGAGGACCAGACCTAACGATGTGTCTCTGCACTATTGTCAAACCGAGTCAAGCACGAGTGCAACATAATAAGACATATTCTTCATTTTCTCTTTACATATTACACGCATCTAAAATCTGAAAGTACCAGCGTATTCAGGGTTGATTTTATTGTTTAATAACACAGATTTTATTTTATCTTGATCTCATGAATTATGCAAAATCCATCGATGATGAATAAAAACAGGTATAAAGAATGAAGTTTCTTCCCTTCACTTCTACTCGTTGTTTTTTTTTTAACAATTCCTTTGTATTTAACTTATTGATTTCAGGAAAAGATTATTATTGTACATTAATATTAAATACCGAATCCTTAGGTATGAGCCAAAACTTCCTATCTTTTCTTTTAATCCATTCTTTTGTAAAACGTGAGATAAATGAAGAAATGTAAACATATTGCTAGTTTCTAAGCTACAAACGAAAAATATGACCCACTGAGCGAGCAGTCTGCCTCCCGCTACCAGCCAATCAGAGGCCGCCAAACCAAACATCTCGTAGGTGCAAGAATCTACCTTAAATGAATCGACTATAGTTGGGAGGAATTAAATAAAAAAAAAAATATTAAATATGATTTATAAATAAAACAAAATAAGGTAAAAAAACCGCATATCATAACTGGTTGGAGAAATTAAATTTAAATATATATATATATATCTATATATATATATATAATAATAATAAAAGGAGCCATAAAAAACACCAAAATATATAGAGAAAAGTACTATATTTCAGAGACTGCTGTCTCCCTCCTCATTCTTCTGCCTGAAGAGGGAGACAGCAGTCTCTGAAATATAGTACTTTTCTCTCTATATACTTTGGTGTTTTTATGGGCTCCTTTTATTAGATGGAATTCTGTTGTAACAGAACATTTTTACCAGTCATATATAATATATATATATATCGTATATATATGAAACGTGATTTATAATACATACTAATTAAGGATATTATAAAAATAAAATACGTAATGTATATCACTGTATATTAACATCACTGAGGTAAACTTACTTTATATACGTTGTTATATATCTCAATTCATCAGTTTTTATTATTATTTAGACCATTTGAAATTGTTGCTTAAGAGAGAGAGAGAGAGAGAGTCAGTCTTCCGTCCTTATATGAAGAAGATATTACCAAATTAGAGAGAGAGAGACAGAGAGAGTGAAAGAGAGATTGTCTAATTAGTTCTCATTCAAGACGTTACCAAATGAGAGAGAGAGAGAGGGAGATACTGACTCATTAGTCCTTATTGAAGGCGCCACCAAATTACAGAGAGAGAGAGAGAGAGAGAGAGAGAGAGATTTGAAGATAAGTGCATGAGAGAGAGAGATTGATTGATTCTGAAGCCAAGCGAGTGTTTGAGAGAGAGAGAGAGACAGAGAGAGAATATCGTCCTAGAGACTACCATTGGAGAGAGATAGAGCGAAAGAGAGAGAAATTGACTGGTCATGCAGATAAGTGCATGAGAGAGAGAGAGTGAGAGAGAGATATTGATTGATTTTGAAGCCAAGTGCTTTAGAAAGAGAGAGAGAGAAAGAGAGAGAGAGAGACTCGCCACTCGCGTATCAGATATCTTTTGTGGCTTCTCTCGTTTCCCAGTCGTTCTTTGTGTCCTTGTTTTCTTCTTCTCTCTCTCTCTCTCTCTCTCTCTCTCTCTCTCTCTCTGCTCTCTCCTCTCTCTCTCTATCTCT
>NC_087222.1:26250459-26276924 GCF_015104395.2 Macrobrachium nipponense
TACGAGGTTCCTCTCTCGTTTCCTCCTTTTCTCTGTGCCTGCTCTCCGCGTTAGCAATCTGCATTAGGTTTACTTTGCATTTTTTGTTTATTGATTGCTGAACGTTGCTGTTTGTAAGCCAATGTTTTTGCTTGTGATGTTTTTAATGCTCTCTCTTCTTGCTTTCTCCAAACGTTGTTGGAGATCAGTAGAAGTTTACATTAGTGGTCACGAATGTGCATTGATATCTAGAACCTACAATCTATAGATTAGAGCAGATTCTTCACTCATGACGCAGGAACAAGCTAGCTGCTTAGCGTGTAAAAAGGACACTGTCTGAAGATGTCCTTTGTAATGCCTATTACCTAGTGCTAAAGATTCATACTAAGGTTCCTTCATAGGATACTCTTTGGTCATTGCTTGCTGCCTCTTATTCTTTGTCCAGTCCTTTTGGTCTTCCTCTCATGATGGTGTCCAGTTCTCAAAGTCTGCCTAGATGCGATTGTTGCGACTTGGTTTGCCCGGTAGGGGCTCGTACAGTCATTTGAGGTTCCTTGCGTGGTCCCCTCCTGAGGCCCCTAGCTGCTACAACCTCTTTCATTCATCTTACTGTACCTCCATTCATAGTATCTCATCCATCTTGGATTCCACTACGTTCGCAGCTCGTTTGAGGATTGTCGAGAAAAGGGACGCAGCGGTTTAGTTAAGCTGTGCGTTGTTATGGAAAAACAAAGAAGACACAGTGACTTTGACCGCTGAGCCACCGTCACTATGCAAGGTTGTTTCCAAACAGGGCGGTGGTGGTTCGAATCTCACTGGTGACGAAGCTATTCCATTATAATGCAAGTTATTCTCGAGGTATAGTAGTGAGTTGGGTATTGAACGTTGTTTGTGGCTAAATATATATGTATGGTCATTATATATCTTTTTACATAAGACGTAACAGAACTCAACACTGCATTGCACTCTCTCTCTCTCTCTCTCTCTCTCTCTCTCTCTCTCTCTCTCTCTCTCTGTGAATTAAGCAGGCAACCACGCCCTCACTCTAGATCATGATAATTATCGTCTTAAGAGAAGGAGTAAATGTTATCAAGCGTTGAGAGAAGAGAGAGAGAGAGAGAGAGAGAGAGGCTTGTCGCTCAGGAGTTCAGGAAATGAATACTGACAAAAACGAGAAAATATTTTACTGAATTTCGCGGCAGGATGCAATGTTGTATGAGAGAGAGAGAGAGAGAGAGCGAAAGAGAGAGATAAGAGAAAAAGCGGGGAGAGAGGGGAGAAGGGGGGCTGGAAAGGAAGAAGGGAAAAGGGGGCTTGAGGAGAGGAAGGATAGGAGAGAGAGGGGGTTGGGGGGGGGGGGCTGGGGTCTGAGGACTGTTGAGGGGATTTGTGTGTGTGTGTGTGTGTGTGTGTGTGTGGATGTCAGTAAGGAACCTGATTCCTTAAAGGAACCATTAGTTCAGTGTTTGTGGATTGGAAAACGAAAAAATGATTTCATCTTCGATAATCTTGCAATTTCCATCAATTTGATTCTTTTGCACCTAAATGTACCTGATGAGGGATACATTGAGAAGTGTTCTCATTCTTGATAGAACATAATATATATATATATATATATATATATATATATATATATATATATATATCATATATATATATTAATTAACAAAAAGGGCCTCATTCACACTGGATGTAACTAGTGGACTGGACTTGATAATGAGGACTTTGTCCTGGAAAGCTTTTGTAACTTTTTTTGACCAAATGAACTCCACTAAGACACCATCCAGTTTGAATGTGGTCCTTTTAGTATAAAATATATATACATGGCAGAATCAAAATCCTTTTTATCCTAGACCTGCAAATTACAGTCATTCTACTTATCCTCCATTTCAAAAGCAGCACCGCCCCCCCCCCCCCCCCCCCCCCATTCATTCCTGAAGAACTCCTTGTTTCACAGAGTAATAGAATCTCCAGGCGTTGCTCAATTTGTCCCCCAATTCTGACGAGTATAATAATAACAATCACGGCTGTTCCTTCACGGCTTTCTTTGATAGCCCCCCCCCCACCCCCCCTAACCAGAATCTCATTCCTCCCACGACTGTGCAGGCGGCGTCTTTATCTGTTTCCAAAAAGGGGATTTCATCCGTTTGCTAGAATGGTTTTCTGGGTTTCTTAGGAAAGGCTGTTTCTAGAAGAATACTATTTGTCTGAGTCATCATCAGTTTCCCCGAGGAAATTGCCTGTTGGTGGTAGATCCCCATAAAGTTCTGTCGCCATCGTGGGTGTTAGAATGTCGCACGACATTGCTTGACAAGTTTCCCGTTGGAGACAAAGCTTTTGGGGGACGGCTTTGTACGTCCACACTTTTTCTGTACGCCCTCAGGTCTTGAAATCTGATGAGGCTAGAGGGCTGCAAATTGGCACGTTGATCATCCACCCTCCAGTCATCAAGCATGCCAAATTGCAGCTCTCTAGCCCCAGTAGTTTTCAGTTTTCTGTCAAAAGAAACACTGCTGGTGTCCCTCAGATCTAATAGAAATACTGAGGCTAGAGGGCTGCAAATTGGTAAGCTGATCATCCTCTTTCTAATCATCAAGCATACCAAATTGCAGCTCTCTAGCCTCAGTAGGTTTTAGTTTTCTGCTAAAGGAAACTTTTGCTGGCTTTGTCCCCAAGATCTAAACAAAACTACTAAGGCTAGAGGGCTGCAAATTGGTAAGCCACCCTCCAATCATCAATTATACCAATTTGCAGCCCTCTAGCCTCAGTAGATTTGATTATACTTTAAGTCAAAGTTTACCATGGGTCGTGCATCTGACAACGTAATAGGATAGGCAGCCACCAGCAGGCCGTGGCTGAAAGCTTCATGGGCAGCAGTTCATACAGCATCATGCACTGGACAGAAAATCTCTGTTTTTTTTTTTAACTAGTTTCTCATAGTATTTAGTTTTGGTTAGGAAAGTACATTACAAAACCAGGTCTTTTTTTTTTGTAACAATTCTAAAAATTGAAAAAGAAGCCCACAAAATCACTGTGTAACGTATTTACTTCTAAGTATTTACATTTAATTTAACTCCACACTCGAGTACTTCCAGGCCCTATCTGTGGCCCATTTTCAAGAGATGTGTAGGTTGTCAGCCTGTATCATGGCCAAGACTGCTGGACCTTGACCCAGGATGACACCCTGACACATCTCTTGAAAATGGGCCACAGATAGGGCCTGAAAGTACTCGAGTGTGGAGTTAAATTAAATGTAAATACTTAGAAGTAAACAAGTTACACAGTGTTTTTGTGGGTTTCTTTTTCAATCTTCAGAAGAAAACTGGAAGAACTTTTTGTTTGGTTTAATTCTGAAAATCTCTGGAAATAAAGGAAAAATATTTTCAGGCTTTAATTTTTCATTTAATTTACCTATTTACGTTTATATTTATTTATTTGTGAATTATAAAAATGATTTATATATAAGAATTATTATTATTATTATAAGAGAGTCTTTGAATGTATTTACACACTGAAATCTAATGAAGAAGAAAGATACAAATATGTATATAATGAGACTTTTGGTCTGTCCTTTGCCACTGAGATATACCCAAAGCTGTTCTTCAGATGCCCACTTTTATTTCCGAGTCGCGCTCCACTTAATACTCGGTCAAATAAATCTAGATGGAGATACGAGAGGTTTGGGAGAGTTATTACGACGACATTTCAACAGGAGGGAAAAAACCCTCGGTCGTGAATCTCACGTTTAATTAGAACCACTACCAATCCCACGTTTAATAAGAACCAGTAAAAACGAGGCATGATGCCCACTCCAGCTTATTCCGGGAGAGGTAAAATCTACGGTCAGATAACGCCTGGTTTCACCAGCGAAAATGAAAATAAATACGCCGTACTTTAACGATAAACGAATAATTGTTCTCTACTGTTTAAAATGCTCATTTTTTATTTTTGACATTTTCATTCCGATAGATAAAGCATAAATATCCCATCCTAAAAGTCCCGTATCTTTAACCCGAAGCGAAACACCTTCTTCAGACCCTTTTTTATAGGCTCTTCCACAAACCTTTCCTATCCCCCAGGCGAGAACAACGACAGCGAGGACAACAAAGTGGGTCCTGGACTCCGCGTAAATTCAGAGGCGCCACGGAAATGCGATCTGAACTTTGGGTAAAGGTTTTAAATGAGAACCACTACAAATCCCACATTTAATGAGAACCACTACACAAAAGTGGGTCCTGGGTAAATTTAGAGGTATGACAGAAGTGGCGTACTGAGTTCTGGGTAAAGGTGACAAAGGCACAAAGAAGAGTGAGAGTTTATGTAATGAGGTTAAGTTTTGAGGTAAATAAGTGGAACATTCCTTCTTGGAGCTGAAGGATAGGTACAGTGTGACCCCTCTTTTTTTGGAGCAGAATAGGTGCAGTTGGCCCATCTTTTTTTGGAGCAGAATATGTACAGTAGGACCATCTTTTTTTGGAGCAATATAATAGGTAAAGTAGTCCCTTCTTTTTTCATACACAAATTTAATACAATCATAAGTATAAGTATAACTCTCTCTCTCTCTCTCTCTCTCTCTCTCTCTCTCTCTCTCTCTCTCTCTCTCAAGGAGATGTCTTCTTACCTTGAGTTTAAGGTTTACAAAACCAATTGGAAATTGAACAAAATCTTAGATATCTGGACCAGAAGAACATTTGGCTTGAAGTGCCTCAGAGAAGCAAGATCAATGTTTTCTGAGTAGCGTGTGACTCTCTCTCTCTCTCTCTCTCTCTCTCTCTCTCTCTCTCTCTCTCTGAGTGTTGATCCTTAACTGATATGTATAACAACTACAACTGCAGAAATTGTTGTTGGAAAAAAATCAGGGCACTGATGGGGTTCGCTCACGAAGACAAACGGCAGAAGTTGAATCCGAACTTCTTGTAACTCCAGAATTACATTTGAGAGGGGTAGGGGGTAGGGTGGGGGGGAAAGGAGGCGGGTTTGGATTCCCCCCCTCCAGTTAGCTGGCTAATATGTGTAAGGTATGACAAGCCTGAACATTGTATTCTTGGAAACATCGTAGAAAGATGTCATTTTTTTTATTATACTCGTCAGCAACCGCTTCTCTCCCTGCACTGCCAAGCTGTAGGACGTCCTTCTTGCCTGTGGCGTTGCAGAATGAACCCCCCAAAAAAAGTGGAAGTTGGAGCCACACGACTCGTATGACTCCTACGTTTGAAAAGAGGGATTAAGGATGAGTCTGTTCAAAGAGGATTTAAGACTCGATTCTTGTGCTGAATCGATGCAGTGCTGTCATCACTGGCTCTTGTATTATTATTTTTTTTTTTTTATCACGTCCAGGACTTAATTAGGATGATCTGATGATCTGTCCCTCTCTCTTTTATCCGCTAATTTCCTGGCGGTTTCGTAGTTTCTAGTGGACGGTTTCCAAGTGATGAAAATAATTGATAGTCCTTTACAAGGGTAGAATTGGGTGGGTGAGGGGGGGAATTGCAAAAAAAAAAGGCTAATTAGAATGAACTTCGCGTAATTGTTGCCTAATTACTACGAGTGACATCTTACATTAAGTGGTTAGTGTCTCTCTCTCTCTCTCTCTCTCGCATGACGTTTCTTTGCAAGGAGTCTGATGAAACGTAAAAACAAAAATTGGTCTGCGCTTCTATGAAAATTAAAGCCTCTCTCTCTCTCTCTCTCTCTCTCTCTCTCTCTCTCTCTCTCTCTCAACACCCTCTGAAGAGAAATTGTTCCTTTTATTATTTGGAAAGGGGGGGCGTGAAAGCTTTGACTAGGGAAAGGTTTGGAAGGTTCGGAATAGAGAGTAATGATGACTGTTTGTTGGTTTTAGGAGTAAATACAAACAAATGTATTGCTGCTAACGTGCGCTGTACACACACACATACACACACATATATACATATATGTTTATACGTATATGTACGTAGGGTTTTATATATTCTTTCTGTTGTAAATTTTTAAAAAATATTCATACTAACCTCTCAAGAATTTTTACTAGAAAATACCAACTAATATTATAACCACATTTAACTGTGCTATTGCTTTGAAGAAAAAATAAATAAATGGAGAATATATATATTATATATATTTATATCAAAACTACTTCGCCGTTAGATATTGTTATAGATATTCCGTCTCGATCATCCTCCAATTTTTATTTTATCCCAGCGCCCTCCAGGATAACCTGATGACAGCAATATTTCAGACTCCGCCCTTTGATCATTTATCAACTCTGTCAGCCAGCTAGCTGCTTTGCCAAGTACCCCAAGGGTGTAGCAATTAGTGTTCACTGCGCAGACGTTTTTCGCTTCGAATTTCCATTTCGACTCGCAGGGTTTAGAGTTGATTGAAACCAGAATGTGATTTCCGTCCGGCTGATAGGTTCTGGGCTGTGGGCTGGCGCGTGTCTACGTACCCCTTGTGTAGGTGTGTCCCTGTGCGCATGCGTGTTTTTTTTTTCGCGTCTTTCTCCGTCTGTTTGTCCCGGTCATCATTCTTGAATATGTCGTTCTTTTGAGCAGTTGTGGTTAATGCTATTGGTTTTTGTTGTCGTCCTTTGATGTAGCTAATGAGGAAGTTTTCCGTTCAGGTTTTTCATCCAGCGTGAAGCCACCGGTAACTGAATGTGGCAGCGGTCATTATCTCGCCTTGACTGCCGAGTCCTCCTCTGTAGAGGGAAAAGACTTGTCGTTCCCAAAAAATATATATTTTGAAATTGCATAAAAACAGAGATCGATAGTTACATAGGCAGACAGATTTACCAAAACAATCTTCACCCTTTGAAGCATTTACGACGGCAAACAAACTTCGCGCAGGGAGAATATAAAAGGAGAGGTAACAGAGGTTGACAAAGGGGACAGAAAAAGACAGCAGATGTACACGGGTGAAGTCAGATGCAAAGGCGCGAAAACTTCAGGAGAATATGACGCGGATACGATTGTATCAATATTGGGGGTTCGCTGTGTATGTATATATATTTATACATATATATATTTTTTGTTTTGTACTAGCTTGTGAATCCTATAGTGTAAATATTTGTGGGTTTCACTATAGGTATATATATTGTTTTGTACCAGCTTGTGGATCCGATAGCATAAATACCCCGTAGATAGTATATATATATATATATATATATATATATATATATATATATATATATACAGCAAAACAAAACCCTGAATATTTGCGCTATCAAATCCACTTGCCTTCACAAAACGAGTAAACAAAAAATAAGTGAAAGACAGTCATATATTACACAGGAGCTGAGCAAAAAAGAGGTTTATCGCTTTTGAATATGAAAAACGAGATAAGCCAATAAAACCGTTGCTCGTGTATTGCAACCCTGCCTCCTTCCTCGCTGCGTGTTTGTTTATTTATTTTCCTCGTTTGCTTTGGTGTTTTAGCCCTCTCTCTCTCTCTCTCTCTTCTCTCTCTCTCTCTCTCTCTCTCTATGTAACACCTCTGTGATTGGTGCAGTAATTTTCTGTGCACAGTTTTGTTTATATTGTCATGAAGGTTCGTGAGGTGTTTCGCTATCAACAGTTGTTGAGTGTTGTTTGAGGTGTAAGTTATAAGAGTATCATGATTATTGTATTTGTTTTGTTGTTATTGTTTATATCATCATTATCATCTTTAATTTTGTATTATATTAACTTTCTCATTAGTTCTCCGGAAACCATAACATTCTTCGGATATTACATTTTCTGGAAAGTCTTCGGTTACCTCTGTTGACGCGATTACTGAAGGTGTATCTGGGAGTTAACTGACTGCGGTTGGTCTCTTCTAAGCCATAGCAGGCAAGCAGGCAAGCAGCCACAGCCCAGAAACTTTGCCGAGAACCGGAAGGCTCGTCTCCAGCGTTGCGTGACGCATAAGATGTTTTGAAGTCCTGTCACTCGGGCGTTTCCCGTTCTTTGACTTTCGCTGGTCTCCACTCATCTCTAGCCTCCCTTTTCATAGTTTTATATATATAAGTGTATATATACATAGATACTATATATTTTTATATACACTAACACACTAATTAAGAAAATTAACCAGATGATTTGGGCTTTCCTGGTGCTTGGCTTTCACTAGTCTCCACTTGTCTCTAGTCTCCATTTTCATAGTATATATATATGATATATATATATATATATATTATATAGATATATATATATTATATAAGTATTATAAACATTTAGATACAATCACACACCCTTCAGGTGTGAAACCACATTGTTCGAAATTAAAAAGTAAATAAATAAAAAATTCCCCAGAGGATTGGAGGTAAACCTTTTATCGAGACAAGGTAGAAATTCGTTGAAAATATTTCACACTCACGCTAAAAAAATAAATGACTTGTTTTTTATATTATTTTTTTTCTTGTTTAATGTATCAGTTTTTTATTTTTTTTCACGTAGGAATTTTATTCCAGTCGGAAATACTGGTGTATTTTCCCATTACTTTTTAATGAAATGGATGATGGATGATGCTTTACGAGCTGTCAGGTACGCAATTTACTGACTCTCTCTCTCTCTCTCTCTCTCTCTCTCTCTCTCTCTCTCTCTCTCTCTCTCTCTCATGCAAATGATTCGTTCGTAATTATTTTATATTCGTTCTCTAAATATGTATTTTTTCGGCACACCTATTTTGAATAGTTGGCTCTCTCTCTCTCTCTCTCTCTCTCTCTCTCTCTCTCTCTCTCTCTCTCTCTCTCTCTCTCTCTTTTGCAGAAAGTCTTTACATAAATGATAATCAGGCCAGTTGATCTCTCCAGGTCATTCCAGGTCACTTGAATATAGAAAACTGCCCCAAACCCTATTCAACAATTTCACCACAAAACCTTATTCCACCCTAGACCAGCAGATGTAAAAAAAACAACACCATCTATCTCCCTCAACCGACTCCCTCAACCCTTCATCTTCCAATACCCCAGGTGTGGAGGCATGAAGTGGCCCTCTTCACCTGCGATTAGATAGAGAGGTGGGGCGGGGTGATGCCACATGCCCCACCCTGTTAGGTGTGGGCACTTGGGAAGTGCCAGTCTTTGGCAGTCGGTAGTGCCACATGATTTGGAGGAATTTCATATGCTTCTGGGAACGGTGGCTTTATTATTATTATTATTATTATTATTATTATTATTATTATTATTATTATTATTATTATTATTATTATTATTATGAAGAAGAAAATTCAAAATGAATGATCTTATTAAACCCTAATTCATTATTATTATTTTTTATTTTATTTTTTTTATTTTATTTTTTTTTGCTCTATCACAGTCCTCTAATTCGACTGGGTGGTATTTATAGTGTGGGGTTCCGGGTTGCATCCTGCCTCCTTAGGAGTCCATCACTTTTCTTACTATGTGTGCCGTTTCTAGGATCACACTCTTCTGCATGAGTCCTGGAGCTACTTCAAGCCTCAAGTTTTTCTAAATTCCTTTTCAAGGATCTTGGGATCGTGCCTAGTGCTCCTATGATTACAATTTCCACTGGCATATCCCAAATCCTTCTTATTTCTATTTTCAGATCTTGATACTTATTTATTTTTTCCCTCTCTTTCTCTTCAACTCTGGTGTCCCATGGTACTGCGACATCAATGAGTGATACTTTCTTCTTGATTTTGTCAATCAACGTCACGTCTAGTCTAATTGCACGTATCACCCTATCCGTTCTGATACCATAGTCCCAGAGGATCTTTGCCTGATCGTTTTTTTATCACTCCCTCAGGTTGGTGCTCGTACCACTTATTACTGCAGGTAGCTGATGTTTCTTGCACAGGCTCCAGTGGAGGGCTTTTGGCCACTGAATCATGGCTCTTTTTGTACTGGTTCTGTGCAAGTGCCGGGCAATTCGCTTGCTTATGTGGTTTATGGTTTTTTTTCATTTTTCGTATTTGGCACTTCCTACATATGGGGAGATGTTATTTCCGTCTATCGTTCTTTGAATATATCTGGTTTTTTAGGGCCTGATCTTGTGCCGCGGTTATTCCTTCAGTTTCCTTCTTTAGCTCTCCCCTCTGTAAGCCATTGCCATGTGTCATCGCTGGCTAGTTCTTTTGCCTGTCTCATGTATTGTCCGTGCATTGGTTTGTTGTGCCAGTCCTCTGTTCTGTCTGTCATTCTTCTGTCTGTATATTTCTGGGTCTTCGTTTACTTTTATTAGTCCTTCTTCCCATGCACTCTTTAGCCACTCGTCTTCACTGGTTTTCAGATATTGCCCCAGTGCTCTGTTCTCGATGTTGACGCAGTCCTCTATACTTAGTAGTCATCTCCCTCCTTCCTTTCGTGTTATGTATAGTCTGTCCGTATTTGCTCTTGGGTGTAGTGCTTTGTGTATTGTCATATGTTTCCTGGTTTTCTGATCTATGCTGCGGAGTTCTGCCTTCGTCCATTCCACTATTCCTGCACTGTATCTGATTACTGGCACCTGCCCATGTGTTTATGGTTTTATATATTTCCGGCGTTGAGTTTTGACTTGAGTATCGCCTTGTAGTCTCTGCATATATTCTTTCCTGATCGTTGTCCTTCATCTCTTGGTGTTTTATATCCCCTCCTTCCATTATTCCCAGGTATTAGTATCCTGTCTCATCTATGTGTTGATGTTGCTCCATCTGGTAGCTTTATCCCTTCGGTTCTCGTTACTTTGCCTTTTTGTATGTTGACCTAAGGCGCATTTTTTCTATTCCAAACTCCATCCTGACTGTCCCCAGATACAGTCCTTACAGTCTGGATTAGGGTATCTATTTCCTTGATGCTCTTACCATACAGCTTGATGTCGTCCATGAACATCAGATGGCTGATTCTGTTATTATTATTATTATTATTATTATTATTATTATTATTATTATTATTGTTAATTATTCCTTAAATTAATTATTATTATAGAAACCTAATTCATTATTATTATTATTATTATTATTATTATTATTATTATTATTATGAATTAGAATGAAGGTAATCTCAAAATGAATTACCTTAAAAATCCCTAATTTTACGTCTTATTCAAAACCTGCCAGAATTCGAAGACTGGAAATCATAATCCAAAAAACCAATTATACGTTTTATCAAACTAGGAATACAAAAAAAAAAAAAACAAAAAAAAAAAGTGTGCAACAACATATTTTGCCACTAAATTCCCCCACGTTAAATGCAGAATGGATTTCGCGTCGGATTAAATCTATTATGTTGTTTTAGAAAGAGATACTGAGTGGAGGCATTCCACTTTTTACACGTCCAACGTTCTCTCTCTCTCTCTCTCTCTCTCTCTCTCTCTCTCTTCTCTCTTCTCTCTCTGGATGTGTGTGTTTTTAGAATGAGATACTGAGTGGTGGTACCCATTTTATCATTCAACCCTCTCTCTCTCTCTCTCATTGTTTCGCCGTTGTTTGTCTTCAGTTTGTTGCACTTCTTTCAGGTTTGTTGTTCGTCCTGAGCCTTCTCTCTCTCTGTGTTTGTTTTGAATCCAGCGTTGTTCAGCTTGTGGTAGTGTTGTTCAATTCATTAGGATTCTGATATCTGATATGAACACCTACTTCTTAGGCCCGAAATATATCAATAAAAAGACCACTTACTGATATGATGATGATAGTCTGCCGTTAGACTGGAATTGTTAAAGTAATGTCTACTTATTAACATAGGAATGATCATGATTAAAATGGTAATGAAGTAATATTGGCTACTTGGTTTGCTTGTCCAGTTGAGGATGTATGTGTATGTATCTAATAGCCTCTTATTAGGACTGTAATTCTAACTTGCTAAAGTCGAGACACCTTTTCCATTATGCAAATGTTGTACCAAGTTCTTCTGGAAGTAGAAATGGTTGTTATGAGACAAATAATAAAGTAGCGTTGGCTATTTGTCCAGTTCAGAATGTATATGTACAATTAACAGCCACTCATTAGGACTGCAATTTTAACTGCCTGAAATCAAGACAATGGTCGTACCAAGTTCTTCTGGAAGTAGAAATGGTAATTATATAAGTCAAATAATGAGGCACCATTTTCCTCTTGTCAAAAATCTAAACCAAAATCAAGATGCCTCTGAGAGCTGCCTGCATCAGTGCAAAATCCCCAAGAGACTTCGCCTGAATTCTGAATGACTCAAGACCAGAAGGCTTCAGCTGAAACTTGCCAAATCAAATAACACCATCGCCTTTGCTGTCGTGTTTTGGAATGGAAGGTGTGGGCTGGTTTTTGGGGGTGGGGGTTGGGTAGGGTGGGGTTATCTCGATTCGTGGGTAGGGTGGGGTTATTTCGATTCGTCTGAAGTTCTTGTATTTGGTCGTTTCACTTTGTGGGGACTAAGTCACTTATTGCATCAGAGCTCTGTGCCTTCTTTCTCTCCTTTCGTTCGGTTTGATTCGATGTTTCAGCTTTAAAATGTTCATTTTTCCAGTCATTCCTTCTTCTTTCTCTGCTGTTCACCTTCTCCCACTTACAAATATTCTGTCCTGTGAATATTTAGCGTCTCTCTAGGCTTTAGACTTGTTTCCAAAGAATTGGTGTTCATGGTCACTCCCTGAAGGACTGGCTCCCAGAATTGCTGCCTTTCTGTGTTCTAGCAAGTGATTTTTGGAGCTGGGATGCTTACATGTAATTTTTATAGGCCGTCTCTGTCAGAAATGACAGCTGCATATCACGTTTCCATTTAGATATTGCAGGTTCCTTTATATCTGTGGTTTCTTTACCAGTTGCAATGCTAAATAGCATCACTATGTTACAGAGGTGATACGATTGTGCGTATACTTCTATTGGGGTATCTTGTGGTAGCAATCCTGCCTTTTTTCTTTTGGTAGTTTCGTGGAACTGATATACTGCTACTGCTCAGCTGATGTTTTGTGGTAGTGGGAAACTCAAGAGTCAATTTACTTGATCAGAACTCCATATATTAATTGCCAGACTGTCAGTTTCTCAACATTCTGATATGTGTTTTTTTTAATATGTTGAAAGGCCTTGTAAGAACTTCAAGTTTACAGACTGCATCAGTTTTAGAAGATGATCTTCTATAGAAGGTTTAAATGTATGTTACCTTATCTGAATGATTTTAAGGGTCTTTGAGCTCCTTAAAATTTAATATTTGCAGTTAGGTGGGATGCCAGATAACTTCAAATGCTCGTACGCCGAGCCGGCCAAACCTCGACCCTTTACGGAGCGAGATTAAGATCCCGGTGACTCACCAAAATCAATCCTTGTGCCCCACCTCTGGGACCCAGCTCCGGAACCTCCGATTCCGGAAGAGACCTCGTCTCCACCAGCGGGTCATTTGCTCCGCGCGCGAGAGATGTAAATTCCGTAATTCAGATTCGGGGAGGGAGACGTCATTGCCTTTAAATAGGGAGATTTGTGTCAGCGGATTGATGTAAATCAGTCCGAAGAGATGGGTGTTAGCGACCGGTCCAGATACTAGGGGAAGGGGCCCGGATACTAGGGGGAATGTGCCGAGTACTAGAGGGACAGGTCCGGATACTAGGGAGACAGGTCCGGATACCTGGGGGACATGCCTAGATAGTAGGGAGACAAGTCTGGATA
This sequence comes from Macrobrachium nipponense, assembly GCF_015104395.2. NCBI lineage: Eukaryota > Metazoa > Arthropoda > Malacostraca > Decapoda > Palaemonidae > Macrobrachium > Macrobrachium nipponense. The sequence goes on from NC_087222.1 coordinate 26,263,963, forward strand.
CAAGGGAGACAGGTCTGGATACTAGGGGGAATGTGCCAAGTACTAGAGGGACAGGTCCGGATACTAGGGAGATAGATCCTGATACTAGGGAGACAGGTCCAGATAGTAAGGGGAATGTGCCAGGTACTAGGGAGGCATCCGGATACTAGGGTGAATGTGCCGGGTACTAGGGAGACAGATCTGGATACTAGGGGGACAGGTCCGGATACTAAGGGGGGCAAGACCCGGATACTAGGGGGAATGTGCCGGGCACTAGGTGGGGAGGACCGGACACTATGGAGAAAGACCCAGACACTAGGGGGGAAGGGACTGGATACCGGGTGGAGAAAAAGGTATGGGAAACGAAGGGACAGGAGGATGTCTGATAGGATAGTGGTGCTTCCGGGTCCAGCGCCCAGGCTATTAAGAGCCTGGCCTGGAATTCAGATGACCTACGATGACCCGGGGTCGTCTGGGATTTGTGTGGTGTTCGTCCCTGAAATTTTTTCCTTGGTGGCGTAATCTTATTGTTCTTGACTCCTTGTTCTGAGGGATGCTTCTGTCGTGTTTACCTTCCCCCCCCCCCCCCCAACTTCTTATTTCATTACATTATCACCTTTCTGCGCCTTAATCTACCACACCTACACTTCTACACCTCGCCGCCACACTTCCCCGTCCCTGCGAAATTTTGGAATTAATTCCCACTCCCAAATTTTAGTTAATTATCAACCACCCCTCCACCATGGCTACTTTTTTCTCATATACCGCAACACACTCACCTCCCCTTCCACTCCTATCCCCTATCCTTTCTTCCCCACTCCACCCATCCCCCCCACCCCAAAAGGATCCATTTAACCATGAGGCATGCCTGTGGTAATTTATCACGGTTTTGGGGAGCGAGAGCGGGCTTTGTGTGTGTGTGTGTGTGTGTGTTTGGGATAATGTTCTCAAGCCCTTGCTGGCTGGGGAGTTGAATAATGGTAATACTCATTTGCCAACCTCTCTCTCTCTCTCTCTCTCTCTCTCTCTCTCTCTCTCTCTCTCTCTCTCCTTGCTTTGTTGCCATGCATGGCAAGCATAGTAGTAGGCTATTTATGTCAGCGCTGGTTTAGGGAGACGTGTGTTTGATCCTAGGAAGAAGAAGAGAGAAGGATGATGATAAGAAGGATATAGAAGGATTCGTTGGTTCGGATGAGTTGCGATTCAATCGGTTAAGGATTCACTGTATATATATATTTATTCGTTTATATATTTTCTTCATTATTTGTAAGAAGGTTTGACTGTCTGTTTTGTTTTTTATTATTTGCCATAGGTGTTTTTATCTTTGTGTTTTTTTTTTTATTTAGAGGTGTTACAAGCTGGGGTTAGACCATGTTGAATTAAAAGAAATATATCAAGAACCACTTAGAGAAATTGTTTTCTTAAAAAAACCACGTAGGGATTTTTTTCTTGACACATATGTACTTGTTTTTATTATTATTATTATTATTATTATTATTATTATTTTATTATTATTATTATTATTATTATTATTATTTTCAATATTGTTTTAAAAAGGAGTGTTATTTAAAGCTAAATTTGACCCATCTTAAATAAAAAAACCTACATTAAAAACCTTATTCTTGGGAAGTTTTTTTTTAACTTCTATCTCTCTCTCTCTCCTCTTCTCTCGCTCTCTCTCTCTCTCATCTCTCTCCTCTCTCTCTCTCTCTCTCTCTCAAGAAGATTCATGTTGCTGTTAATATTGTTTCAAATAATCTTTTTGCATAACATAATATAATAATTAATAATAATAAATAATAATAAAATAATAATAATAATAATATTTAGACGTTTCGTTCGATTTCAGGATCTTTTAACTGGAAAGATAAAATGCTCGGCCAGTAAGCTATTGAATTTGCTGCCCGAAAATTGAGTTAGTAAATTGCGGTGCTCTTGTGAAGGTCTCTCTCTCTCTCTCTCTCTCAATCAATCATTTTAATATATGCACAAGTTTCCTTTCACAGTTATGTTTCATGCAAATAGGTCTCTCTCTCTCTCTCTCTCTCTCTCCTCTCTCTCTCTCTCTCTCTCTCTCTCTCTCTTGATTTTCTCACAATATTGTGTTGGTGAACAGTTATTTAAATTCACCAACTTGGAGGAAGTGAGGGTCTGGGTTGGAGAGAGAGAGAGAGAGAGAGAGAGAGAGAGAGAGAGAGAGAGACCCACATAATTACAATTCCCTGAGAGAGCAACTCAATATTACACACCCTCCTTTTATAATCCTCAATCATTCTACAATGTTAAATTATCCATAGATTCTCCTCCACTCCCACAAACAAACGTTTGTGGGGTCTCACCAACAGACGTTTGTGGAGCCTTATGAACGCTCAGTGTTCAGAGGCACAGCTAATGGGAACTGCTTTTTCCAAAGATATTTAAGACGTTAATTCGTCTTGGCTCGAATCCAGAAACAGGAAATTGTAACTCAACACTGTAAGAGAATGTCCTAGATATAATATATATATATATATATTTGAGAGAGAGAGAGAGAGAGAGAGAGAGAGAGATATGTGTATGCCTTGCCTTTGCATAGCAATGTTCAAAGCCTTCCACGATCGTAAACTTTATCTCAAAGCATAATGAAGAAGAAATAATATTAGCAATTGCTCTGAGAGAGAGAGAGAGAGAGAGAGAGAGAGAGAGGGGTAGAGAGAGAGGAGAGAGAAGACGAGAGAGCGAGAGAGAGAGGGAGGAGGAAGGATAGGAGGGAGAGGAGGAAGAGGAGAGAGAGAGGGATAGATAGAGATATGTGATGCCTTGCCTTTGCAATAGCAATGTTGCCAAGCCGTCCACGCTGATCCGTAAACTTTGATCTCATAGCATAATGAAAGAAGAGGTAATAGTAGCAATTGCTCTCTGAGAGAGAGAGAGAGGATGAGAGAAGAGACGAGAGAGAGAGAGAGAGAGAGAGAGAGAGAGAGAGAGAGAGAGAGAGAGAGAGAGGGGAATAATTCCTCGGAGGCCCAAAATTCAATCCTAATTTTGATAAACAACCTAAAGTTTAAACCAAGATGAAGGACTTGTTGGAGACTCAATAACCCGGTGATTGAAATGACTGGAACGAATTAGCACCACAATTTCCAATTCAGTTTCCTGTTCCAGTGGGCCAGAGAGATGCTTCGCGATGCTTTTCCTGACCTGGGATGCTATTGTTGGAGGCCTTACTTACGTACGTGCTTTCTGGTGGTCTTTTCTGATGTGGAATGCTTTTGTTGAAGCCCGATGAGATGCTTCGTGATGCTTTTCTGATGTGACATGTTTTTGTTAACTCCTTACATGCTTCATAGTCGCCTTTTTGTTTTTGGAAGTGACATGCTTTTCTTGAAGCCCCGAGATGCTTTTGTCTCTGTCAGTTGTGACTGGGTACTTGAGATGCTTTTTTGACGAGGTGTTGCAAAGCATGAAAATGTCTTTTGCTGAGGAATTGCCAGGTTCTACGTGAAAGTGAGATCTAGTAAGTTCAGTGTAGTGTTATAATTAATTCCAGTGACTTTTTCCACCCCCAAATCTCTTTTCCAGTTTTCCAGCATATTCCAGTCCGGGATATTATTTACATATTTCCACACTTGAGCTGGAAATGTAGGAAATGCTTGAACGGATACTATAATGAATATTATTCATTTTTTAAATATTCTTTTAATTCATTAAATGGTCTAATGTAATTTATCATGTAGTTTTTCGGTCGTATCATTTATATTATTTTGTTTATTTTTATTTTTGTTTATTTATTTATTTATTTTTGGCACAAGTACGACACCGTTTACTTTTTGTAGTGATGGTATAGCGGAGAGAATATATATTTATTTAGCTTTATTTTTGTTTGTATTTCTTTACATGAATTCATTGCAAAATTTAACCAGAACAGGCGACTATTGTATTTTGATAAAATAAAGTAATGCGTTCTATCGTTGCATATTTAATTAATTATGCGAATTTATTCATATTTTCATTTTGTACATTTATTTTCAATTCGTGTTCTGATAAAGCATTTTCCTCTCTCTCTCTCTCTCTCTCTCTCTCTCTCTCTCTCTCTCTCTCTCTCTCTCTCTCTCTCAGATTAACAAACTAACACACATACGTTTACATTATATATATATATATATATATATATATATATATATATAAATGTTTGTGCGTTTGTAAGGTAGTATAGATATCACTAATTGGAAGGTTGGTTCTTGTTTTTTGTGTGTGCTTTTATTTGTTAATTTTACGTTTTAACTTTTAACTTACGTGGAGTTAATTAAGTAAAAAAAAAAGAAATTTCAATATATGTTCCAACAATCTGCGAGGCTGGCTGCTGTCAGTTGCATAATTAGCAAAGTTCATTTTGTTTCGGGTTTTTTTTTATATGTGTTTTTTTTTCAGTAATATTAAGATAATTAAATTCTCTCAGTAACCTCGACTTCGTATTCCAGCTGTTTTAAAATTAACGTCTTAGATGATGATATAATAATAATAATAATAATAATAATAATAAATAATAATAATAATAATAATAATAATAGAGTGCTTCCATTTCATAATAATGACAATAATCATAATAATATAATAGTAATAATAATAATGATATAATAATAATAATAGAGTGTATTCCATTTAAAATTAATAATAATAATAATAATAATGATAATAATAATAATAATATATATTAATAATAATAATTAAAGAATCTTCCATTTGAAAATAATAATAATAATAATAATAATAATAATAATAATAATAATAATCAGATTATAATGACGCAATTTAGTCGTCGTTTTGAATGACAAAACTGCTTTTACGAATACCATTTGACCTGGCAAAGCTCCTCTCTCTCTCTCTCTCTCTCTCTCTCTCTCTCTCTCTCTCTCTCTCTCTCTCTCGTTTTATTGTTCTCTCCTGTCTCGTCCAATTGTTTGCGTATTCCATTTTCTTTTTTTCATTCCTTTTTTCTTCTCCTTCTTCTCTTATTCTTCTCTCCCATTTTCCTGTGTCCTTTCAGTCGTTTCTTTTTAATTGCTCTCTGTGTCCTTCGTATGTTTTTCTTTGTATTGTTATTTATTTGTTTTTTTTTCTTGTTCCTCTCTTCAGTTTTTCCAGTCATTTTCGCGCCGTTTTGTCTCGTTTCTGTTTGTTTTTAAATATATTTTTTTTTTATTTTATTTCCTTTGTAATTTTGTTTCTACATCGTTCGTTCTCTCTCTCTCTCTCTCTCTCTCCTCTCTCTTCTCCCCTCTCTCTCTCTTCTCCTCATTACTGACATACTTTTGCTTTCCCATTTATTCCTCTCTCATCTCTCTCTCTCTCTCTCTCTCTCTCTCTCTCTCTCTCTCTCTCTCTCCAGAGCTCACTTTTGACACTTGTTAACGATATGCAAGTATAAATACACATGTGGAAAGTACACATATGCGTGAGTACTGTATACAGGTGTTTTCCTAACTAACTAGCTATCTCTCTCTCTCTCTCCTCTCAATCTCTCGTTCTATCCTCGGTCTCCCTCTTCTCCTCTCCTACTCCTCTCTCTCTCTCTCTCTCTCTCTCTCTCTTTACGAATATGAATTCATATAATTGCCTTACCCGAGTGGTTAATAACAATCTATTTTCATTTGATTTTTCTTCATTGTTGTTCTAGACCTTTTCAATTGTCGTGGGTATGGTACCCCTCCGTTCATGGGGCCCACTGCTGACTGGTAGGGTGCCCGGACACGACGTTGAAACGTCACGGTTTGGGAATTCGATTATTGGAATTATTTTTTTTTATCTACTTTGGATGGACACGACGTTGAAACATCAGGGTGTGGGAATTGGATTATTTCAATTATTATTATTTTTTTTTATCTAATTTGGATACACGAATTATTTCTGTTCATTTCTGGTAAGAATCGTAGATTCGTGGTTCCTTAAATTCGTGATCTCTGCTTCTCTCCTTAATACATCAATGAGAGACACTGCTCACTCATATTCTCTCATATCCAGAGACGAGTTTGTCCAAACGTCCTCACAATGTCATTGATAAACCCTGATCATTTTTTAAAGAATAATCTCATTGATGTACCCTCTTGATTTTTTAAAGAATAATTTTATTGGAAAATCCTTATAATTTTTTTACAGAATAATCTTAATGGTAAACCCTCTTAATTTTGAAAAAATAATCTTTTTCTCATTTTGTTTTCAGATAGCTGCCATACCTGATTAGCAGTGATGGAACACCGCCATCCACCTTTCTTTTTAAATAAACAATTCTCTCATTTTTTATTTTTCAGAATGCCATTTTAATTTAGCAGTGGTGGACCATACTATGTAAATCCATTTTCTCTCATTTTCAGTGGTGAATCTTTTTAGAAAATTAACTATGAGAGATTTAACGTTTTTGGTATTTGTGATGGTACCATTTTAGAAATATATTTCTCTCGTGTGTTACAATATATTTTTTAAAAAGATATCCAGGTGAAGTTTTAACGTAATATATTTATTGTCAATTTTGAACCATTTCAAAATACTTCTCTCATTATTGGTTTATCATTTCAGGTTAGCCTTTCTCTCGTGTATTAATCTTGGAAATATAGTTTTTGAGTTACTAAACCTTTTAGAAATGGAAATAATTATTATTAAAAATAATTTTTTTATGACTGATAAACCATTTTTCAAAATCATTCGCTTTCATTAGTTAGCAAATAACTGTCAAGTTGCTTTTTCATTATTCAGGGGCCATAGACAACCCATATCTCTCTCTCTCTCTCTCTCTCTCTCTCTCTCTCTCTCTCTCTCTCTCATTAAAAATAATTTTTTATGATTGATAAACCATTTTTTAAAATCATTCGCTTTCATTATTCAGGAGCCATAGACAACCCATATCTCTCTCTCTCTCTCTCTCTCTCTCTCTCAACAGAGTGACGAATCAACCTTTCTAATCAGCTTTTTTTCTCTCTTTTTCTCATTCCAGTGGTATAAAGTATCTACGAAGGACGGAGAAGAACCACGGTTCCCTAAACCCCCCAAGTCTACGCGCCTTGTGACCTTCCAGCTCTACCTTCGAGTTCCTGTGTGTGTGTCTCTCTCTCACTCTCTCTCTCTCACACTCTCTCTCACACACATATACACATACACACATACACACTCTCTCTCTCACACACACACACACTCTGCTGTAACCAGCAGCAGGCCTCAGGGGTTCGACGATTCCATCCTAAAAGAAGAAGAAGAAGAAGAAAAGGACTTTGATATAAAGTAGGAGCTGGTCGAGGTATAGACCAGAAGCTTGGACAAAGGAGAGACGGAAGAAGAGCTGATAAAGTTGGCAGGAACCTTGAAAAAGGAGAGAGAGGAGAGTTGATAAAGGAGTAGGCAGGAACCTTGCCAAAGGAGAGAGAGACAAGAGCTGATAAAGGAGTAAGACCGGAATACTTTGACAGAGGAGAGACAGAAGAGGCCACTGAGAGAACATTGGGCAAAGAGACAGGACCAGGTATACTTTGACAGAGGAGAAATTTAGGGGATTTCACAGCTGTGGCAGAAGAGGTGTTGACACAGGAGGACCAGAGATCGTCGGGGCAAACTAAGGGGATGAAAATGAAGAAATGGAATGCCAGGAGAACCATCCATAGTACAAGGGAGAAGGTGGACAGCGAAGAAGAGAAATAGAAGGCTGTAGAAGAATTATTCAACCTTAGGATTGCAACCTGTCGTAGTGGGAGAGAAAACTATGTAAATAAAAAAAAAAATATATATATCATTTAAAAAAAACAACTCAAACAACTGGTACAAATCACAACCAACGACTACAACAACCGCAACTCCAAACCCACAAAAAAAACCTCTACAACAACCAACCCCTCACAACCCCACCTTGATAACTAGTAGCTGCCCGAGAACGCGTTCTCTTGACGCCTGGAAAACTATGACCACACCTAACCAGACACTCACGTCGCCCGATATTCTCACTCTCTTCGCTCGATGCCGCCCATGAGAGCGCGCGCGCACGTCATCCCCTTTTCCCTACGGAGTCAGATCTTCAGCTGCTCCTGCGTTTTAGGACGTCTCGAGACGTATTTTTTTGGAGTAGTCGTCGTGGTTAACAGTCTAATACCCCTGTCTTCTGAGGGTTAAGTACAGAACTTCTTCAAGTCGTTTGTCGAGACACTCCGGTACTCCTCCTCCTTTTGCCAGTATATTTATATACGTACATAACCCCAGCTGCTAGCTAGGTAGCTAGTTAGCTGGCTCCGACGAGGATAACTTCGTATACCTTGTTGATTACGTGCTGTTCAGGGAAAGTAGTAGATCCAAGTGTTCGTTTGGCCACAAAGAATCTGAGAGTAGCTCGTTTGGAAAGTGGTGTCCTCTTGGAGAGAAGGCAACCGTAGTTATTGATTTAAAAAAAGAAGGAAAAACTCGTCCACAAAGTATAGACAGAGTAACAGATTGAATGCAGAACTGCGAGAGAATCTGTAGTCATTGATGAAAAATAAAAAGCTTGTCTACTTAGGATACACAAAGTGACAAAAACTTGACAAGTTTTGGGGGAAAAGTGTTGGTCTCCCAGAGAGGGGAGTAGATATTGTAGCTGTTGATAGAAGGTAATCTATAAATCTACAAAAAACACTTTTAAAACTGATAGATTGACTATAGCATTGCAAACCTATCCCCCCAAAAAAACTAACAAACAAACAAAAAGGAAAAGATTGAGGCAGTTTGAAATCCAGTAAACACGCGAGTTTATCATCGAAAAGAGGAGCTAGTACTATGCATAGAAAATGAGATAAAAGTCAGGGATATTGAACGGAGTAACACGAAATAGAAAAATTAAACAATACCCGTGGCTAAGAACTAACTAAACTAACTAAACTATTTTGCTCACTGAACGTAAACATCCCTCGCACTTCATCCAGTAGAGTGAACTTACTTTTTTTTATATATATATATATAATTCCTTCAGAGACCTAGAGTAGATCAGAATGAAGACGGAACCTTTTCTCAGAAAACGGAAAAATAAATGTTTGTAAGACCGCTTCCTATAATATTATATAATAATAAATAATATATATATATTTCTCTGGTACCTGACGATTAACATGATGTTAAGTATCATTGGTGCTCGATGTTATTAAGGATATAAAATAGCGTACACTTGTAGCGTTAGTGAGGAATTAGGAGTTAATTATAATATTTCTATTATTGGTACTGATTACTACTATTGTATCCTATTCTACAAAGTCGTTGCTGGCGAGTGATTGTGGTCAGAAGAACTGAATTATGACGAGCGTCTGTAATACGGCAGGTTTTATACGAGAGAGAGAGTGAGAGAGAGAGAGAGAGAGAGAGAGAGAGAGGCATTTTACAACACTGTACACTCGAAGGAATTTAGAAATAAGATCATAAATAAGTCTACATTGGTCAGAACTGCTGATACGTCATTGGAAACGAGCAGGAATATGTGAGAACTGGGGCCAGATAAAAAAAAAACACCAACGTCTAATAGAAATCAGAAGAGACAAGAGAAATACGTCGAATATAGGCGAGAAGCCAATCTGGACGGTTCTTTTTTTTTTATGCTGACGGACGTGGAAAATGAAAAGTGCTTATTCCCTGAAGATTGACTCTAGCCAGTGAAGCTGGAAGATTAGTTTGGGGAAGAGATATCCAGGGGAATAAAAGAAAGTGTGAAAATTATTCTATGTTAAGTGAAATTATTCTCAGTAGTAACCTGCAGCAGTCGTACATTTTGAAATAAATGAAAATAACGTCCCTAGACAGTGCTTATCAAATAGAAAATGTCTTTTGGCAAGGCTACGTATAATAAAATCAGGTCAAATAGTTTGGTAAAGAAGTCTAGCTAATTGACAATAGCTGGAAGAACGAATCTAGAAGTCTATAGGAAGGTAGTTTGAGGGGACGTCTAGAAGCCTTGATGGTTTGGGAAGACGTCTAGAAAGTTTATTATTATTAAACAGTTTGGAAAACATTTGCAACGTCAGCAAAACAAACCTCAGAACTTACAAACAAACCTCGTGTACCGGAACTACCCCCTTGCAGCTTCCGGCACAAACAAACAAACTAACGGAGGAAGGAAGGAAGGGAGAAGGGGACAAAGCAACACTGTACAAACGATAAAAAAATAAAAACAAACGAAGAAAATAGGGTAGCCATGGCATCGAGGGGTCCCTTGATAATGGCCCGGACTTGCGCCCTTCTTGCCCTCATCTGTCCAGTCGCCAAGGCCGCCCCCCTGAATTTCCTCAGAGGTCAGTGACCCCATTAACCTGTTTTCTTAGATTTGTTGTTGTGTATTTGTATGTTTTGAGTGTTTTTCCTGATTATTTTAGCTTGTGTGTGTGAGAATTAGAATGACAGAGTATTCCATCCCAGGCAGGATTCGAACCCTTCCCTGGTTCAAAAACCACCCCCCTTCTCCCCTCCCCGCCTTTCAAACACAGTGACTTTAACCACCCAGCCAACAAGAGTTCGAATCCTGCCAGGAACAAAGGACTCGTCACCCCTTGGGTGTGAGTTAGTCCCAAGGTGTAGTGAATTGTATAGTAAAGGATATATGTGGATTACTGTTTGTGTATATAAAGTCACATATGTGTATTATATATTATATGCATTTACGTGTATGTATACAGGTATGTCCTTGAAATGAATTTAAGAGACCAGTACTAGTCTACACAGGTGAGTGAGTAGATATTAGCCCTATATGTATTTATATTGATTTATTTATATATTTCTGCATTTGTTTCCCATTCGGATCCAAGGCTTGCAGAGGAAAAATAATTTTTTGGAAATTGGTAGGACATCAAGTCGATAATAAGTCATTGTGCGGATATAAAATTGTCTGACGAGTGTGGTTTGTATTTGCATTTTATGTTTATTATCTTTATTAGTATTTAATATTCACACACACACACACACACACACACACACACACACACACACACACACACACACATATATATATATATATATATATATATATAATATATATATATATATATATATATATATATATATACAGGGGAACCTTGAATCTCATTCAACGACATAACGGAAACGTTAAATTCTATTTCGTATTCAGGACCGAAGATTTCAGCTGATTGTAGGATGAGGGAAGAGATGAGCTAATGTTTATTAGAAATATTAGGTAAAAATGATTGATAAATTTTTAATAAGTTTTGATTATTATTATTTTTATTATTTTTTATTATCAGTCATTAGGTCACCACTGCTAACTTTTATAGTTTTTTTTAATTTCCAAAGTCAGATTTTCTAGCATAAGTTGACAATAACTAACCAAACCCCGTTGTGTTTTTAGTTTTACGTTCAATAATGTCCTCATTTATAAAAGATTTTGAACCGCAGACTTCCATTTTGCTTTTTTTATGAAAACATAGGCCAGTGTGCTCTCTCTTGAATTTCGACTGGTCAGAATACCCCAATTAATTAGGCTATGTTCAAAATGGACCTGCTTGATTTGTGGTAGACACCATCCTCAGTGGTCTGAGTCTTAGAAACCTATCAATTAATTTCGACCAGTATGCAAATGAGATCAACCCTTCCAGATTTTCCAGCGATCGCGTGACATGCCCCCATATTGGATAGAGTTAAAGATAGCCATTTAGAACCCCTTTCCAGCCATCAACTCCTCAAAATACTGGATTTAGAGGCGTCAGTTATTTTGTTTTAAAGTTATCAACATTTTTCAGAGAGAGAGAGAGAGAGAAGAGAATGTATGTACGAACAACGCAGACGAGATTTCCTTCCTTCCCTAAGTCTTTGTCTTGGCACTTGCTAATTCCGAGCCACCCCACCCCTACCCCCCCAGAAAGTCGTGACCTTACCTTGAATTACCACACCTGGGGTATATACCTGTTTCCTCGACGTCCTCTGGCGGAGAGGTCACCTCTGGAAAAGGATGAGTTTTCCCTCCTGGAAAAGGAGGGCTTTTCACTCTGGAAAAAGGAAAAAGGGAGTTTCCCCTCCTGGAAGAAGAGGAGTTTTCCATCCTGGAAAAGCAATTTTCTCTCCTGGAAAAGGAGGAGTTATCCCTCCTGGAAAAGGAGTTTTCACTCCTGGAAAAGGAGGGGTTTTCCCTCCTGGAAAAGGAGTTTTCACTCCTGGAAAAGGAGGGGTTATCCCTCCTGGAAAAGGAATTTATAATATATATATATATATATATATATATAATATATATATAATATATATTTATATATATAAATATCTCTTGGAACATTTTCCAGCACTGGGTAGCCCTCTTACCTGGAAAAGCAAATCGGCTTTGCCAACGAAACTGTGAAACATCCCATCTTCTCCTCCTCTTTTTGCCTCTAGGATTTTGGTGTGTGAGTGTGAGAACATCCCTTTTGAATACTCTTGTGTTTCATTTTCATTTTTTGAAAATAATTTTTGAATACTCTTGTGTTTTATTTTTGTTTTTTTATTAATTTTTTAATACTCGTGTGTTTTATTTATTTATTTTTTATTTTTGAATCTCTTTTGTTTTTATTTTTGTTTTTTTTTATTAATTTAATCCAGGATCAGAATCTGTTTCATTGTTTTTCTTGAGTGGTTTTATCATTTATTTATTTTTTTATTTTTATTTTTTTTGTTTTTTTTTTTGTTATCTGGGAGATGATACGTCTGTGAACTGGTTATATTGGATGTGTAATGTCTTTATTATTATTATATTATTATTGTTATTATTATTATTATTATTATTATTATTATTATTATTATTATTATTATATTATTATTATTATTATTATTATTATTATTATTATTATCCCATCATTTGTTCATATTGTATTGGAGTCATTATCAGCTTTCTATAATGGATATGGTGATGGCATTAGGTTAATAATACGAGCTCTTGGATATTGCATATTTGAGATCCAGTATTGGTCAATTTAATATATATATATATATATATATATATATATATATATATATATATATATATATAGATA
>NC_087222.1:26277424-26293136 GCF_015104395.2 Macrobrachium nipponense
AGCGCCGAATCTGTTGAATAACGAAACCCCACATAACATCGTATCAAGTGGTCCTTGACTCTGTCAGGTCGACCTCGAGGCATCGGCCCTTTTAGCCTCGCCTTTTATTGATTCCTCCTACTCCTCCTCCTCCTCCTATTCCTCCTCCTCCTCCTCCTGGGGGCCTGGCTGGTCAGTCATGAGGCTCTGATAATTGACATGGAAATTGCATTAAGAAATCGAATGCTGAGTTGGTCGATTCCCAGTGAGGGACTTTTTCCTCCTCTTCTTTTCTTCTTCTTCATTCTCTTCTTTGGAGGGGATGGTGCCCCCTGGTCTGGGAGGGACAAAGGGGTATGGAGAGATTGTGGGGGGGGATGAGGGAGGGGGGGTGTGACTGGAATTGGGATGGGTCGTGTGAGTGGGTGGGATAGGTATGGGTCCTGTCGAAGTGGGAGGCCGAAAAGAGGAGAGACAAGGAAGAGAGGCCGAGATGGGGGAGGCACCTGAGTTGATCTGATCAGATGGGGAGATGGGGGAAGAAGAAGGTAGGTGGTATATGGTTTTGAGGGATGATGGGAGGGGGGGAAGGAGGGAGGGAAGGGAAGGTGCTGTGATTTGTAAGAAAGGGGGGAGGTGGGGTAGTGTAGTAGCAAGTAGTATTAAAGAGAGAGAGAGAGGAGAGAGAGAGAGAGAGAGACGAGAGAGAGAGAGAGACAGAGAGAGAGAGATGCAGTGGTAGGCGAGAAGGAAGGAGAATTCTTATCTGATTGGGGGGCGAGTTTGTTTGGGGTTGGTGAATTGGCGAAGAAGAACGAGCAGGGAGATGATGGGGGGGGGTGGGGGGGGGGGGGGGAAGGTGAGGAGTAGGTTGAGGTGAGGATGGGGGATCTGGGATGGGGAGTGGAGGGGCGACCAGAGATTTTTAGGGATGCTGGGGTATATATGCCCACTCCATAGTGGGTGAGGAGGACGCGGAGCCTGGGTATTGCTTGTCTCACCATGATTGGGTCGTAGTTGCTACAGGCTCTCTCCTCTCTCTCTCCTCTCTCTCTCTCTCTCTCTCCCCAAACACACACACACACCACCACCATTGCATCATCCTTATCTTTATTGACATAACACTGGATTTCTTGGAATAAGTTTTATTTTATTAGATCGACCTCTCTCTCTCTCTCTCTCTCTCTCTCTCTCTCTCTCTCTCTCTCTCTCTCTCTCTCTCTCTCTCTCTTTAAACACACATTCTGAAGGCGCACCCTGGCAACAGTGCAACCGATTTCGTGATCGGTAGTTTGCCACGACACGAAAACGAAGCCTATTGAGTTTGACCTTGAAGGGGCGCTCATTATATGGGACGAAGGCTGGGGTCGTGGGTCACAGCTGGGCCTGAAAATCAAAGCAAAGGCGTGAATGGGAGTGATTAGATTAAAGGGGAAGCATTTGAGAGACGTAGGTGAGTGCGGTTGCAGAGAGAGAGAGAGAGAGAGATTCTGATATTCATACAATTATTCCTGTATCAAATATAGTTACAGCAAGAAGGGTCAGAGAGAGAGAGAGAGGGACAGAGGGGGTGGGGGGAAGGTCAAACCACACAACAAAAGGACGTATGGAGACAGGGGAATAAGATTGATAGTAAGAGAATAGGAGGACAGAGAGAGAGAGACAGAGACAGAGACAGAGACAGAGAGAGCATACTACGTCGTAAGCTTTCAATAAAAACAAACTAGTTAAAAAATGAAAAAAGAAAAAAACACGCACACAAACACAATTCTCAAGTGACACTTAGGTCCACAATCCTAACAGGGCCTTAGGACACCCGACAGGGTCCTCGAGAAGTATACATAATCCTTCCGAAGAAGAAGAAGAAGAAGCAAGCGACGTCACAAGGACTGTGAGCTATGCAGTGTCTCGGGAGGACAAAAACGTGAGAGCGAGATATATTGGTGACCTTCCGAACAGATTACAAAAAACCCTTACCAATTTCTTGACCTCTGACCTGACCTCTTCTACTGACCTATGACCCCTTCCCCTGGTCGTATCTGGGTTCCTATTATGATTTCTGTATTTTTATAGCTGTATGTGTGTGATGTCGGCAGATTTATAGATCGAGTATAATTGCATAAAGTTGTGTATGTGTATGTATGTGTGTGTATGTATATATATACATTTTTAAAAACATCACAGCAGATGCTGGTGACTTCATTATATAAGCATATACCGCAGGAAAGTCAGTGCAAAGCGCTTTCGCCTTTCTTCGGGCACCCGACAATGCCCGGATAAAGGTGAAAGCGCTTGGTGCTGATTCGCTACCCGTCGTTTTCTTGTGGTGTTCACCTGTATATATATATATTAACTATTTAATGATATAATATATTATATATATTATATATGTTTATATATATATATTATATATATTATATTATTATATATAAGCTATCAAGCAATCGCTTTACTATACTCGAGGGAAGCCACAATAGCCTTCTGAGATTATAAACTGTTAATAATGAATACAATCTCGATCGCCAAATGGTTTAAACCTGTCCAAGTGTTTGTGTGTTTACCAGGGCTGGAATAGATAACACCTTTTCCAGGTATCAATTACCCGTCAGTAATTCGTGACACTCCAGCTGATGGTGGCTGGAATTAGGGGGATTCTCTCTCTCTCTCTCTCTCTCTCTCTCTCTCTCTCTCTCTCTCTCCAGACGCACATGCAAGTTGATTCTCTCTCTCTCTCTCTCTCTCTCTCTCACTTCCAGAATTATGTGCCCATATGGAAGTTCTTGGTGTTGAGTTGAAACTGTAAATAAATTCATGTTGATTAGAAAATTTTTGAATTATCCAAATATTAACTGAGTATAGGCATTTTGAAATTCTTATATATATTATATTTAAGACATTCCTGATCTTTCATAATAACGAGGCATGATCCGACCTCCAGCTTACTCGCGCACAATTTGTGAGCATTATATTCCTAACTTTCAGCGTAAGTTAAAACACGCTAAAATCTATGGTCAAACGGAGCCTTGTTTCACCAACGAAAATAAAAATAAATACGCTTTGTTTTATTAGAAATAAATTTTCTGCGCTGTTTAACGTGCACATCGTTTATTGTTTACATTCTCATTCTCATAAGTAAACCATAAATATTGCGTCCTAAGATTCTGTCTCTTCAACTCAACGCAAAATACCTTTTTCAGACACCTTCTTTACAACCTCCAACAACAACAACAACAACGAAGTAAGCGGAAATCTAGGAGGGATTTGTCACATTTTCCAAATTATTCAAAACAATTACGATTTTCCTTGATCTCAAGTCAGCCAACCCTGGATATTGTCCAGCATCAAATTGAATCGATAAACGATAATTTCAGCGATCATCTGAGTTACTCACACCCTTCAAAGACACCAGAATTATTCAGAATTATTCAAAAAACTTAACTGGGGAAATAGTTTGCATTAATTGTTGCAATTTGCATATTGAGAGTGATCAACGCAGTGTCTGGATAATGAGGTTCCAGTGTTTTGACGCCGCGATGATCTGTAATGATGATAATGATAAAATACGAATAGATTTTAATTGTCCTCCCCCAGGAGATAGTAGCGGAGACATGACACTTCCACCCGCCCGTGCAAACCTGTTTGTCCACCCCAGGTTGGGCTGGTTAGGTAGGTGATCGCAATGGTAGAGGAGACATCCACCTTCCTCCTGCAAACCTGTTTGTCCACCCCAGGTTGGGCTGGTTAGGTAGGTGATCACAATGGTAGAGGAGACATCCACCTTCCTCCTGCAAACCTGTTTGTCCACCCCATGTTGGGCTGGTTAGTTAGGGGATCATGAGGGTAGGGAAGACGTACACCATCCTCTTGTGAACCTTTTTGTCCACCCCAGGTTGAGCTGGTAAGGTAGGGGATCGGAATGGTAAAGGAGACATCCTACCTCCTCCTGCAAACCTGTTTGTCCACCCCGGGTTGGGCTGGTTAGTATGGGATCGACGTAGAGATGGACATGCACACCATCCTCCTGCAAACTGTTTGCCTCCGCCCCCGGGTTGGCTGGTTAGTAGGGATCGAATGGTAGAGGAGACATCCTACCTCCACCTGCAAAACCTTTTGTCTGCCCTGTGTGGTGGTGGGTAGGCAGGCTATATATATATAAATATATTTATATATATATATATATATATATAATATATATATATATATATATATACAACCTTAACTGTCAGATCTGTACAAGCTTTCTTTGCAAACTTATTATGTAATATACCTCTTCACTCTGCTGAGTAAAGAACAAAGGACGAGAAGTCGAAAGGCCTTGCATTTATATGAGTATATACATAGATATTTATGAATTATAAGTTTTTACAATTTTATATAAAAAAAACACCCATCTATAATCAGTTACAATTAAACTGTTGTTACGTCTCACTAAATCATTTCTGTCCTTTGCACAAGGCCAGTGGGTACTGGCCTGCCCCAATTCCCCCTTGAGGTAGGTCGTGCCCAGTTTGTTATAAGGGCAACTGTTGTTGTTGTTGTTGTTGTTTTAATTGTTTATTTGTCTCCTGGTCTGTTATTTGAAGATTATATTCGTACCTTTTATCTTCATATTATACTGTTTTATTACAGTAAAAAGACATTCATCTTGGCCCATGATTTTAACAACTTGTTGTGATGTTGTAGAAGAACGGGAGCACCTCTGACGTCTGTAATCTTTTCGTAAAATTTTTGGATATGACGTAGATTTGATGGGGGTTGTAGTTGGATGGGTGTTGTGGTTGTAGCAGTTGTAACGAGGGTCAGTAGGGTTGAATCTTTGGATGTCTATAGTATATTTATATGTAAATGTATTTAATGTAATGAAATATATTAAAAAACATATTTTTATACAAAAACTAACAGTCACATCTCAGTGAACAATCTTGCGTTTATTTTTGAAAATATATTTTCTATTTTCAAACTTTTTTATATATTTATTGATTTTTTGTTCATCCCCCCCCCCCTCCACACACACCCATATACCTTTTTTTATTTTTTTTATTGATTTTTTTGGTTCATTCCCAACTCACCTACCCCCACCCACACACCCCTATACCCAACAGACCTGGGCAGAGATTTCTGTGTTCATTATAATCTCAAAAAAACAGGTTTTCAAAGACGGGTCAATTAATCACTCTTCCCCAAATAGACATCAGGTGTTTTGGAATGTATTAATAGATTGCTTTATTTCTTGTATTTTGTAACCTCCAACTCTTAATGGTTATTGTATTTTTGTATGTCACGTCCAGATTTCGTGTTAAAAAATCATTTTCGTATATCACTATACAACCCATATTAAGTATGGTTGCATTATAATGCGTATATTGCATTTTAATACAATGGACAGCCATTATAATGGTGGTTGTATTTTTGTAAACTTTAGTTGCTAAATGCATTTTGTTAAATCATTTTCGTATAACATCATACAACCCAGATTAAGTATGGTTGTATTATAATGCATGTATTGTATTTTGATACAATAGGCAACCATTATAAGGATGGTTGTATTTTTGTAAACTAAATTTGCTAAATGCATTTTGTTAAATCATTTTCGTATATCAAGTTTTGTTGTATTATAAGGCATATATTGCATTTTAATGAAATAGGCAGCCAATATAACGTTGGTTGTATTTTCGTAAAGTAAATTTGTTACATGTGAGGCTGTTAAAAATTTTTCATATATCATCATATAACCCAGATCAAGTGTGGTTGTATTATAATGCACATATTGTATTTTAGCATTAGATTATTTTCATATAGCATAATATACAACTAAACTGAGTTATTTTCAAAAGGCAGTGGAAACATTGTTATGGCAGACTCCGGAACTTTGGAACTCTCTTCTGTTTTCCCAGTCTTGTGCTTCATTTTCAATTTGGGCCTCAGAATTTATTTAAAATATTTATTTTAAAAGAATTTTTTCATTCAAAATGGCACGTAGGTAAAATACTTAGACATTTTGGCATCTGTAAAGTACTTGAAGATTTACATAGAATTATTTTGGAGAGAGAGAGAGAGAGGAGAGAGAGAGAGAGAGAGAGAGAGAGATAGTATCTCTATGTAGTTATAACTGCAAATCTTATACCAGTATGGAAATGGTCTGGAACCTCTTGAACGAACCCTTTGGTCTGGAATTATAGTCTGGAACCTCTTAAACGAACCCCAATGGTCTGGAACCTCTTGAACGAGCCCAGATAATCTGGAACGTCTTCAAAAAACCCATAAGTCTGGAACCTCTTGAACGAATCCCTGTGGGCTGGAACTATGGACTGGAACCTCTTGAACGAACGCCTATGGTCTGGAATTAGTCTAGAACCTCTTAAACAAGTCCAAATAATCATGAACGTCTTCAGCGAACCCCTATGGTCTGGAATTATAGTCTGGAACTTCTTAAACGAACCCCAATGGTCTGGAATCTCTTGAACGAACCCCTGTGGTCTGGAACTATGGTCTGGAACCATTTGAACAAACCCCAATTGTCTGAAACCTCTTGAACGAACCCCTGTGGTCTGGAATTATAGTCTGGAACCTCTTGAACGAACCCAAATAATCTGGAACATCTTTAACGAACCCCTATGGTCTGGAAGTATAGTCTGGAACCTCTTGAACGAGCCCAGATAATGGCGATCTCTTCAACGAAGCCTAAACGGTTTTCAGCTTAATAATCCCAAAGCGTTTTTATGTCCCCAACGTGAGACCTCACGAACGCAACCTTAACCTCATACCAACTGAGCCTTCATGAACGAAACCCGAGCGCCTTCGCACGTGAAAGCATCTGAATACGTCATGGCAGAGTAAATCTAGTGAACGCAGCTTCCAGGACGTTCTCCCAGTTGAAACCTTATGAACGTAGCCGGTTCGAATTCTCGTAAGCTGCTAGTATATAATATATAGATACTAATAGATTATTATCCCTACTTATATATATATAATGATATAGTACATATTTATATATATATAGATATATATATAGATAGATATCTTATATATATGCACACATACATACATACATATATACACTTAAACCACATCAAAACATTTATAATTCCAACCCCCCCAAATTTTGATAAGTTAACACAGGTCAGAAACCTGTGGTGTTTTTTTTTATTCTATTTATTTTCTCTCTTTTTTTGACGGGGTGAGTCAGTGACGTCATCAAGAACCGGATGCTGGTCAGAGAGAGAGAGAGAGAGAGAGAGAGAGAGAGAGAGATGCGATCATGAATAAATTAGAATGAATTTTCTTTGTTTATTGAATTGCATTATTGTGACTTGCTTTGTCGTTATGTTATTTATTCATTGATGTCTCTTTTTTTTATCGTTTTCTTCTTTTCTGGGCAAGCAAAGGACACCAGGTCTGCATAAAATTTAGTTTTTATTATTTTTATTCTTTATTAGATTTTTGTTTATTTTTTATTTATTTCATTCCTTTGAACTCCGACCTAATTCTTCCTAGTGACCTTTTCAGCCGAAAATTGTCTATTTCCAAAACGTTTGTTTTTATACAAATTCCTTAGTCTTTCAATTGACCTTTCTCCAAGGTCTCGTGGATGACCTTTCTCTCTCCATCCAGCTGACCTCTTTTTCAATCAAATCTATTCATCTCTGAGACCTTTTTCCACATAAATGACCTTTCTCCAGTCAAAATAGCTTTTAGTCACTAAAATTATTATTTTCTCCTAAATGACCTATCTGACCTGATTCGATAACAGTCATATAAGTGAGCTTATTGTCCTTGGTGACCTTATTTCATCAGGAGTCCATCAAGGTCTAAGTGACCTTTTGGCCATTCAACTTTTAGTCACTGCACGACCTTATTCGATCAAGGTCTCCCGAATAACCCGTTTGACCTTATATAACCTTGAGTCTAATAAGGTCAGGGGTTTTTTTGTAACCCCAAACAAAGGGAGACTCCCACCATCCTAATTAAGAGTTCAATATATTCATGAACTATTATGATATCCTACATCAATCACTCAATACGAAACTTTCGAAGCAATAGGATTCCACGTTATTCCTCGTCAGTAGGATCCCAAGCCCCCCGTCTCCTACGACCACCCCCCCCCCCCAACCATTCTACCCCTCTCCCACTCTGATGAAAAAAAAAAGAAATCATTTTTATCATCGAAGACAAAAGGTATTTTAGAATGCCAGTTTCTAAACACTGGTTGGGCAATGGAGGTCATTACGAGAATTTTTTTTTTTTTTTTTTTTTTTTTTTATTCTCATTTTTTTTCGTTTCAGTTCGAAAATGATTTATTGGAGCGGGGAATTCCTGTAGAATTGAGAATCACTGTGTCTGAGAATCATCAGAGAATCGTTTGGTTTGGGAAGTGGGGAAATAAACAAAGAATCGTCTGAGAGGGAAGATTCAGAATTGGTTTGTTTTGAGAATCGGCTTGGAAAGTTTGGGTTTTGAGAAACACTTGGTTTGGGAATTGTCAAATAAACAAAGAATCATTTGATAAGAAATATTCAGGACAAATATACAAAGAATCATCTGTTAGGGAATATTCTTAATTGTTTTTTTTAGAATCACTTGGCTTGGAAATTGTCAAATCAACTACGAATCATCTAAGAAATATTCAGATTTTTTTTTTAAGAATCACTTGGTTTGGAAATTGTCCAAATAAACAAAGAATCATCTGCTAAGAAATATTCCTAACTGGTTTCTGAGAATCACTTGGTTTAAAAAGATTTTTTTTTTTGAGAATCACTTAGTTTGGAAAGTTTTTTTTTTTTGAGAAACACTTGGTTTGGAAATTGTCAAAATAAACAAAGAATCATCTGATAAGAAATATTCAGAATTGGTTTTTGAGAATAATTTGGTCTGGAAAGTTTGATTTTTGTGAATCACTTGGTTTGGAAATTGTCAAATAAACAAAGAATCATTTGATAAGAAATATTCAGGACAAATAAACAAAGAACCATGTGTTAGGGAATATTCTTAATTTTTTTTTTTTTTTTTGAGAATCACTTGGTTTGGAAATTGTCAAATCAACTAAGAATTGTCGAAGAAATATTCAATTTTTTTTTTTAGAATCACTTGGTTTGGAAATTGTCCAAATAAACAAAGAATCATTTGCTAAGAAATGTTCCTAATTGGTTTCTGAGAATCACTTGGTTTAGAAAGATTTTTTTCTTAGAATCACTTAGTTTGGAAATTTTTTTTTGAGAATCACTTGGTTTGGAAAGGTTTTTTTGAGAATCACTTGGTTTGGAAAGTTTTTTTTTTGAGAATCACTTGGTTTGGAAAGTTTTTTTTGAGAATCACTTGGTTTGGAAATTGTCAAAATAAACAAGAATCATCTGATAAGAAATATTCAGAATTGGTTTTTGAGAATCATTTGGTTTGGAAAGTTTGATTTTTGAGAATAACTTGGTTTGGAAATTGTCAAAATAAACAAAGAATCATCTGATAAGAAATATTCAGAACAAAACAAAGAATCATCTGTTAGGGAATATTCTTAAATTTTTTTTTTATTTTTGAGAATCACTTGGTTTGGAAATTGTCAAATCAACTAAGAATCATCTAAGGAACATTCAGATTTTTTTTTGAGAATCACTTGGTTTGGAAATTGTCCAAATAAACAAAGAATCATCTGCTAAGAAATATGCACAACTGGTTTCTTAGAATCACTTTGTCTCGAAATATTATGAATTCATTAGAAGCCAATAGAGTGAGAATCTGTTAATGTTGAGAATTGAAGACTTCGTGAATACAGTAGAATCACTTGCTGCAGGACATTCAAATTTAATTATGCGAAGCTGAGAATCACTCTTTATAAATTCTCAACATTAAATGAGAATATAAATTCTCTTTACAGTGAGAACCACTTGACTCGAAACGCGTCGAAATAATAAGAATTCGGAATCACTAAACGAGAGAGAGAGAGAGAGAGAGAGAGAGAGAGAGAGAGAGAGAGAGAGAGAGACTTTTTGGGTCTGGTGCAGTGGTAGACATCTACCATATATATTATATATTTTTACATATATAATTGGGTCATTTGCATATTTAAAAAGAAGATGGTTAATTCCTTCATCTTCTAATTGCAAACGTGACTTAATTGAGAGCTGTGGCTTTAGCTCTCTCTCTCTCTCTCTCTCTCTCTCTCTCTCTCTCTCTCTCTCTCTCTCTCCTGGGACATGTCGTATTTCGTGTGACGAAGATTACGTACGGTCTCGTACGATGACTCAAATGGAAGTGTTCGCACTTAATACTGTCACGTTAGACTAAGAGAGAGAGAGAGAGAGAGAGAGAGAGAGAGAGAGAGAGAGAGAGAGAACACCACGCTAAATTTCAGCCCCACAGAGACTTATTTATTAAACCACACTTTCCAGATTCATTAAACCACACTTTCCAGACCCATCTTCTTCTTCTGGACGCTCACAGGAAAAACTCTGTTGAGACAGATATTCCAGTGCTGATGCTTTTACGGGGGTGAGTTATATAAATGATTCCCCCTGAGAGAGAGAGAGAGAGAGAGAGAGAGAGAGAGAGATGATAGGTCCGTCTGAACGTGAGCATATAATCGTAAAATGGAATGTCTCGATGAGGTAATTCTGAGCCTTCGTTATGAGCGAAAACCATTCTTCTCTCTCTCTCTCTCTCTCTCTCTCTCTCTCTCTCTCTCTCTCTCTCTCTGTATTGAACCAGTAGCCCAACCCAAATCATTTCTCTTTTTTTTCACCAAATACAAAAGGGAAAATAATTGTGTTTTGTTTTAAGAATTACATATTTTCCGTAATTTTTTTTTTAAGTATTACAAAATATTACAGTCATAATTTGATGAGTATTTCTTAATCCACAAAAGAAGTTGATACAGAATATAAGTTTGTATCATCTTCGCATCTTCGAGCACCTGATTAATAATTAAGACGTAAGATCCTCTTTGAAGCTGATCAAAGTTATCTTAATCCGATTTTAGAATTTAAGAAACAAACTAAACTAAACTGGGAGGAAATTCTTTGTAAGAATTAGGGATTAGGTCACGAGTGAGGTCAACCTTTGAAGGGATTAGGTCACGAGTGAGGTCAACCTTTGTAGGGATTAGGTTCACGAAGTTGTCAACTTTTTTTTTTGAAGGGATAGTCGAGGTCTGAGGTCAACCTTTGTAGGGATTAGGTCACTGGAGTGAGGTCAACCTTTGTAGGGATTAGGGGTTAGGTCACCAGAATGGGTCTCAGTATGACCTGTCCTTTTTCATGACCTTGTAGGGATTAGGGATTAGGTCACTGGATTGGTGAAAGTGGGGTCAATAAGACCTGTTTTCTACCTCAGTGAACTGAACCCTTTTGAAAATTCATTATTTTAAGACACTGTTTTGGCAAGTGGGAATTTCACAATCTAAGTTGCATTCTGATGTTCTGGGAATGATTTCAGCGGGAGCAGAGCTGGAATTAAGCCTGTTGGCTGCTGCAGGAGTCACTTAAGCAGTTGGAATCAGATGTATATATATATTTATAAATGTTGGGCGTTTGGAAACACGTTCAAGGTTTTCTGAGGAATTAGATGTGACAGATTTAGCTTTAGAAAATGATACAGTTCAGAAATGTTACATTTTCTGTTGAATTAGAGAGAATCAGAGCTTCAGCCTGACTGTACGTAGGTGTCCCATCGCCAGAAATATCAGTTTCTCTTCAGTTACAGTGAGAGAGAGAAGAAGAAAAAAGGGTAGAATTGACCACAGGTGCCCTTTTCAAGAATAATTAAAATCTTAACCAAATGTACCCTCCTCCAGAAAAATTAAAATTCTTAACCAAATGTACCCTTCTCCAGAGTAATCAAAATTTTAAGCAATGGTACCCTTCTCCAGAAAAATTAGGTGAAAGAGAGATGAGAGAGAAGAGAGAGAGAGAGAGAGAGAGAGAGAGAGAGAGAGAGAGAGAGATGGGCACATCTTTCTATTCCTATCCACGTACCTACTCCTATTTACCACATTCACCTTACTCCTCCTTCTATCTTCATACTCCTTCACCTCCTTTTTTCATCTCGCTCTTTCTCCTACGTTCTAGTAAACCAGCAGTCCCTCCTCCTCCTCCTCCTCCGTCCTCCTCCTCTCCTCCTCCTCCTCCTCCTCCTCCTCCTCGCAATCAAGCCCACTGTATTTATTTCCAGATGAGGGTATTTGCATTGGGCACCAAAATAGCTCGGAATGTTACCGAACAAGTTCTTTCTACCTTGTCATCTGTGATGTACACAAGGTAGTACACAGTTGCCTCAAGTATATTCCTTTACCCTCTACCCTGCTCTTTTATGAAAATGGTATGGTAACACCGCAACGAAGCTTAGTTGTCTGGTAACGACGGACGTGAATGGTCGAGCTATTGTTATGTCTAAAAGGGTAAGGAAAAAAGCAATGGTCAAAATCACATTCAGTTCCTGATGAATCCTACATCGTCAACCTTCGTTACCTTCAGGTGTGGCTGCTAGACGGAAGGGTTGGGGTGGAATTACCAGTAAACAACCAGACATATAAAGGAACAAATGTATCCAGTGCATCACTCATATTTGTTTTTTTCTTTACTCGAGCTTAGATGTCAATTTCTCGAGCCATCCGAGTAACAACACAAACACCCTGATGGTCTTCATATCCCTGGTAGATATGGTTGCATACTGAAAAAGCTGAAACTAGGTCGGGTTTATTTTTCTGTCAATTTCGTTGGTATTATTAAATAATACAAAATTGACCTTTTATAATACCTTGACAATGACAACAGGAACTCTATTAAAATTGTAAAACAGAGAGAGAGAGAGAGAGAGAGAGAGAGAGAGAGAGAGAGAGAGAGAGACTGACTAAACTATTGCTGAGTTTATTTTCTGTCAATTTTGTTGACATTATTAGATAATACTACATATAAGCCTTTTAAAATACCTTCTCCAAAATATATAATATATATATATATATATATATATATATATCGAGCTACAAATGTTCCCGTTAATTAAATCTAATAATTCGCTCTGCCTCGGAATTAATATATTTTCATATGTGTTTAACCGAAGGGGAATTTATTTCAGCGGATATAATAGAATTGCCGGGCCGACGGGCGTGAACCATCGACATCTTCAATTCTAGGACTGGCAGTGAAGCCTTAGCCCACCCCGCCACCGCAAGAGGATATAAGTTTATGCAGAGAGAATTAGATACTAAAGGACATTTGTAGCTCGATATATGTATATGAATCGCGGTGATGTGATATGACACACATATATATATATATATATATATATATATATATATATATATATATATATATATATATAATTTAGTCCATTGAGGCGTTTGTTTATTGTAGTTATTTAGTTCCTTACCTGTTTGGGCCTGATTCTAAATCCATGAACAAATTCCAGTCCATTCCCAATATTTGAAGTCGCGAAATTCTTTGATATTCAAGTTTCCAATATTCTTTGCGTATGATTTTTTTTTCTTTGGGCTGATTTTTTGGGAATGATTTTTGAAGTTGCTCTCTCCCCTTTTCTGCCAATTACGTGATGAACTGAATCGTGATTTCCCTTTTTCTCTTTTACTTTTACTGTCTTTTTTTTTTTTTGCTTTTATCATTATTATTTTTATCTTAATTCATCTAATATATCTTTCGATTCGTCTTCTGTCCAACTGGGAAGGTCTTTCTCGACGAGATTTGTTGTGAATGAAGTTCCGTTTCTTTTCGCACTGGAAATTCGTTTGCCTCCTTTAATTAAAAGACGTTTGTGAATGAATTTTCATATCTTTTCGTACTTGAGCTTCATTTTTTTTTTTTTTTTTTTTTTTTTTTTTTTTTTTTTGCCCACCCTCACTGGAGAGGTCTTGTCTTATCGTGAACTAAGTTTCGTTTGTTTTCGTTCTAGAAATTCGTTTGGCGTCTTGGATATGAGTACGTTCGTGAACGAATTTTCATGTCTTTTCATACTTGAGCCTCATTTCTTAGTCTTAATGGGGATATCTGTGAACGAATTTCCGTATATTTTCGCGCGCGAATCTCACTTTGGCGCCTTTGGTTTGAGTAGGATCTTGAACGAATTTTTAAAAATCTTCGCTCCTTCGAATTGCCAGACTCAATTTAAACGAGATTTACGTTTATTTTCGTGTCAGAAACGCTCGTTTACCCCCTTAATTTCGTCTGTATGAACGAAATTCCATCCGTTTTCGTAATTCGTTTAAAAAAAGTAATTACCTAAACGTTCATGTAGTTTCAATGCTAAAAAAATACCCTTTTTACATTTCCTAATTGGCACCTCGAATCACGGACCCGTTCAATAGCTCGGGGAAGGAAACGAAAAACGGCTGTTTAAGCAAACATTTTTTTGTTTTGTGACAACCAAACGCTTTTTTTTTATTCTTTTGTGAGCGTTCGAACAAAAACAATTAGCCTTTGTGTGTGTTAGACTTCTCCAGCCAATTAAGGGACGTGGACGCTGTTTCCATGCGTTTGTTTTTTGTTTTTGTTTTTATGTTCGCGAGTGTATTTGTTCTAGTTGAACAGAACCGACTGACAATTGTGTTAATTCTTTTAATATTCGTTTTATTTCGATATTTATTTGTTTTTTTAATGTGTTTTAAAAATTAATTTCTTAACTTTTCTTTTTGTAAACTCGAAAATTTCAAAATAGAATATTTTGTTTAGCAAATTAATGGATAATAATAATCTTAATGATAATAATAATAATAATGAAAAATGCAAAACATTCAAATATGAAAAATAAATAAAGACAAAAATTACATTATCTACAAAAAATTGTTTGTGACTTTGCTGGTTCCTCTGTGCGTTACTTGTGACTTTGTTTGTGCCGTTGTGCATTGATTGTGATTGTGTATGTGTCTGTGCATTTCTCGTGATAGTGTCTGTGCATTGTTTGTGACTTTGTAGGTACATTGTAGCTTTGTTTGTCAATGTTTTTTGGCATTGTTTGTGACTTTTCAGGTACATTGTAACTTTGTTCGTGCATTGTTTGTGACTTTGTTTGTCAATTTGTGTCTTTATCACCAGTAATTAACAAACAGTCACGAAAAATGCAAAGGGAGTCACAAACATTCACAAATAATGCACACTAAATGCACAAAACGAATTCACAAGCGATACGCAAACGGTCACAAACAATGAAACAAACGAAGTCACAAACGATTCACAATTCTCGAAGGTGCATGGAGTTCGAATCCACACGTGTTTGTGGCTGCGATTCAACCAACAATTTTAACGTTGGACAATTTCTCTCTCTCTCTCTCTCTCTCTCTCTCTCTCTCTCTCTCTCTCTCTCTCTCTCTCTCTCTGACTTTTTTTAATAATACTAATAATAATAATAATAATAATAATAATAATAATAATAATAATAATAATAATAATAAACACTGCAAGTGAAGCCTGTCCCATACTCTCTCTCTCTCTCTCTCATCTCTCTCTCTCTCTCTCTCTCTCTCTCTGTTTGTCTATCTATCTAGACTTTATTTTTAATAATAATAATAATAATAATAATAATAATAATAATAAATAAATAAATAAATATTGCAAGAGAAGCCTGTCCCATATATATACTCTGTCCTGTGTAATACCTCCTTGTCACCTGGTGGGCTAATTAGCAGCGCCATTATTCACGTGTATTTTACAGGTGTCACAAACACCTGTCTACAGGAAGCCGGTGTAATGAACTGCCTCGTTGTTTGTGTTTTTATTTTACCGTTTGTTTGTTTTAGTAT
>NC_087222.1:26293636-26303636 GCF_015104395.2 Macrobrachium nipponense
CATTCTAGGATGTGCAGAACTATTGTAGTACAAATTTTACTTGGTATTCTCCAATGTTGGATGCAGATCCTGCCTCCCCCTCCCCACTCGTTGTGGGGCGTCTGTCGGGGGGTAACCACCCACTAAAACGTCTGTCATTACCACCACAGTATTCTAGGATGTGCAGTGCTATTGCAGTGTAAATTTTACTCGGTATCTCCTAAGTTGGATCTAGATCCAATTAACACCCCCTTTTAAGTGCGTCTGTCAGGGGGAACCCCACCCTCCAAATGTCTGTCACTGGTCATTCTATAATCAGTAGAGTCTGCAGATATATTATTATTAGTTTGTTTCATCTGGTATCTCATATATTGGATCTAGACCCAAAATTTAACGAGCAATTTAGTGGTGCTTGTTAAGTAAGCCACCCATATATTTTCGGCAGACGGTCAGTTTCACAGTTTACAAGTCTACTCCTAAATACCAGTAGGGTTACAGTCGGTATCTCGTTCGTTGTATCTCAATGGTCCGGGCTGCCGCTGTAATACCTCTCTCTCTATCTTGTGTGGATTGTATGTTGAATAATAATAATAATAATAATAATAATAATAATAATAATAATAATAATAATAATAATAATAATATAATAAATTAATTGTGGCGCCGTGGAGGAGTGGGTTAGGTCCTCAATGGACTTAAGTCAAGTTAAGCAACATTGGGGCTGGTCAGTCGTTGGATGGGTGACCGCTCTCCTCGGCGTTGATTCCTTGGGAAAAGGATCTTTACCATTAATTTCCTCAGTCTACTCAGCTTGAAAATGAGTACCTATCCCTGATGGGGTAGGGTCCAGCTATGGATTAAATAGCAAAACTCAGCAATGATGGAAAAAAATGAAGGAATAAACGACAACGACGTAAATGGAACCTCTGGCAACAGAGGAGCTTCGTCCGGCAACCAGGTATTCAACCCAATTGAAGGGGAAGACGGTCAGGTACTTGGAGGTCGTCATCCAGCAACTGATCACCACAACGACAATAATCAACAGCCCGAGATTGAGCTACAGAAGCAAAGGGAAGAAATGGACAAGAGAAGAAAATAAGGAAATATGGAGGTGCTTCATCAGAAGATATGCCAGTGGAAAATCGTAACCCATAATCATAGGAGCACTAGGCACGATCCCAAGATCCCTGAAAAGGAATCTAGAAAAACTAGAGGCTGAAGTACTCCGGCCTCATGCAGAAAGATGTGATCCTAGAAACGGCCACACATAGTAAAGAAAAAGTGATGACTTCCTAAGGAGGCAGGATGCAACCCGGAACCCCACACATAATACCACCCAGTCGAATTGGAGGACTGTGATAGAGCAAAAAAAAAAAGAAAAAAAAAAAAAGAAAGGAAAAAAAAATAATAATAATAATAATAACAGCGACAAAAAACAACAGCATAAAACAAAGAAGCCCAAAAGGACGTTTAAAAGTAATGAAAAAACAAACCCAAAATAAAACAATAAATAATAAATAAACAACAGAATAACCTCGAGTAGTACGTTATTTGAAAAGGACCCCAAACCACTGGGTGATGAATGACCCTTAATTGATGTCTACAGGAGTTTAGCAACGTGCTCCCAAGGGTTCAGTTACTGACAAGTCTCTTTTACACACACACCCCCCTCCCCTCCCCTTCCCCTCCCCCTCCCCCTCCCTCCCCTCCAAAATTGGGGAAGTGTTGGTTATGTGTCTTGAGTTTGCTTGGAACACTCTGGAGTCTTGCAGATTTTTAATGGTTGTTTTCTTGTCTTTTTTTTTTATTATCATTATTGTTTTGTTTGATTCTTGTTTTTTTAAATATTATTTATATTTTTTCTTATTGGTTCTCTTCGTCGTATATTATTATTGTTATTATTATTATTATTATTATTATTATTATTATTATTATTATTATTATTATTATTATTAGCAGAATCGTTTCCAAAGTCCGTCTCAGGAGCGGTTGTTACCACGATATCTATAACAATATCTAACAACACTGATCAGGATTAGAACTGTAACTTAGCTGTCATCATTCTCAACGACCCAACCCCCCAACAACCCCCCAACCCCCCAACATCCTACCCCCCCCCCCCCCCCCCCTCCTACCCCCCACCCCCCCTACCCCCACCCCAATTAGCAGCCAATTTCCGCCACCTTCCACAAGCACCAGGCCTCAAAGAACACTGGCAGACAAATCGTCATCTCTCTCTCTCTCTCTCTCTCTCTCTCTCTCTCTCTCTCTCTCTCTCTCTCTCTCTCTCTCATTAACTTCTACTTGATGCTGGCAATATATTGGGCGCCCTGCTTAACAGATTAAGCCATTACTCGAATTAGGAGCTGTTAACCATTACTTAACTTTAGTTAAGGACCGCAGGTGGTGTAGTAATGTCTGCCCCGGAGGGGGAAGAGCACTTCGTTACTTATTTATTTATCTTCGTTACTTATGTGTTTATCTGCTCGTCTACTCATTCATTCATTCACTTATGTAATGGGAATAGTGCCCAGGGCCTTTTCTGCATCTGATGTG
This sequence comes from Macrobrachium nipponense, assembly GCF_015104395.2. NCBI lineage: Eukaryota > Metazoa > Arthropoda > Malacostraca > Decapoda > Palaemonidae > Macrobrachium > Macrobrachium nipponense. The sequence continues at coordinate 26,296,172 of NC_087222.1, forward strand.
GGTGGTGTACCATACAGCTATACAATGTATAATATTCTTCCTTGAAAGTCTTTATGAGAACTGGGAACGATGGCCATGGCCTTTTTGAATCTGATGTGGCTGGTGTACCATAAAGCTATGTAGCAACCTTCCTTCTTCCCGGAAGATCTTTAGGGATGCAGTTGCCAAACCCTCCACCCTTTTTTCTTGACCCCTGGAAGCGAGTCCTTTACTTCTTTCCATATTGAGATTTAACAGTCTTTAACAGGTTACGATTCTCACCTTAAAGATTCAATTAGATTGTAAGCCAACTAAATGTCTCCCTCTTTCTCCCCAAAATCAAGTTTTAACGATTTAACATGTTAAGTTCCTCACCTTAGATTCAGTTGGATTGTAAGTTAACCAAGTGTCCCTTCTCCCCAAAATCAGGTTTAAATAGTTTATCATGTTTATTATCCACCTCCCAGATTCAATTAGATTGTAAGCCAACAGAAATTGTCCCTTTTTCCCACCAGAGAAATTTAAGCTTCAACAACCTCTAACCTGTTAATTTTCCACCTTTCCAGATTCCGCCGCCACTCTGGGCTTCGGTTTCGAGTCCGTGCCGCCCCGGGAAACGGTGACGGTGGAAGGCGCCCGCCTGTTGATTCCGTGTCGTCCCATGAAGACGAGCAAGGGCGTGGCCAACGTCACTTGGACCAAGGACGGGAAGCCCATCAACGAAGCCTCGAGCTACGTCCTGCAGAATGGCTCGCTCCTCATAAGCAAGGTCGGTGCAAATGCGTCCCGTACGTGTTTCAGAGATGCTCTTAAGTTTGTGTATATACCACCCTAAAATCCTACTCTTTTTATCGGTATTCCTATCTTGCGCTCAATCTTTTGTGCTTGATAATTCTCTTAAAGTCTCCCATTCAGTTTCACTGCTTTGGTGCCCCATTTTCTCCACATAGCCAGCCCACCTTACCGTTTTCTATATCGCCTGTCCTATCTCGCGTTCAACCTTTTGTGCTTGATAATTCTCTTAAAGTCTCCCATTCAGTTTCACTCCCTTGGTGCCCCATTTTCTCCACATAGCCAGCCCACCTTACCGTTTTCTTTGTCGCTAATCCTACCTCGCACTCACCCTTTTGTGCTTTACAAACAGCGAAGTCTTTCACTCCTTGTAGCCAATTCCCTAAGTCTCTCATTCCATTTCACTCTCCAGACTTGTAAATTGTAGACTTGTCACTCACTCAGTTCCCCATTTTCTCAACATGGCCAGACACCCAGTACATTAGTCCACAGGCAATTATTCATCTCAAGCCTCCACTATTCATGTTTGTGTTTCATTCTCTGAAGCATCTATTTCCCAATTCTTTCGCCTGATTCTCAAGACTTTAAGACAGTTTATTAAGATGGTCATTAACTATTTGTTTTAGACATTTGCAAAGTATCTCACTGAGGTGGTGTGATGTTGTCGTCTTTTAAAATTTCACTTTTCTGGACCTCCCAGTATTGTCTTAAGAAGTCTGTGGCTGACGTGTTTACCTTATGCCCCAGTGCCTGCTTTGATGCTGGTAATAATAATAATAATAATAATAATAATAATAATAATAATAATAATAATAATAATAAATTCTTGAAGCCATACAGATCTGTGTCTTACTTTGAACACTGTTGGTGTACGTATGTACATGTATGTATGTATTTACGTACGTGAGATAGAGCACCCACATTTTAATGTTTCAAGGATAATGTTCTTTGAGAGAGAGAGAGAGAGAGAGAGAGAGAGAGAGAGAGAGAGAATACTGATTGTAACTGGATCCAGAAATGAATTTGAAAATATTGATAAGAGTTCTTTGACACAGTGAGTTAGACAGTCAAAAGTTTAAAAATGTAAATTTCAGAGAGAGAGAGAGAGAGAGAGAGAGAGAGAGAGAGAGAGGAGAGAGAGAGAGAGCTCCGCCACACAATTTCGGTTGTCAAAGCTATTCTTGGATCTTGTGTAGCAAATTTCTCCAAGACATAAGTGTTGTTCATCTCGCAACACTTGAGAAATGTGTTTTTGCAAGTGATTGCAACACTTTCAGTATATATATATATGTATATATATGTTAATGGCGTTTATCCAATTTGGGCTCTCTCTCTCTCTCTCTCTCTCTCTCTCTCTCTCTCTCTCTCTCTCTTTGTGAGTGGTTTTCTTTGCTAGTATGCAGAGAATTAGGGAGCTTGTATCTACATCCAAAATGGATGTAAAGAAACCAAGGAGTATATATATATATATATATATATATATATATATATATATATATAGATATACAATTCTTTATTCTCGAAGTGAAGCTGGACCCCCATATCATTTTAATACCATGGCTCTTTCAAATAAGAAATAAATTTTCTTTTGCAAAGGGAAAGATAGTTTCACTTACTCGGGGAGTAAGCCTACAGCCACTTCTTTGTTGTTGTCATTGTGGAAGAGCCTTAAAACAAACGTCTGAAAAAGGTGTTTCGCGTCGAGTTGAAGAGATAGGAATTTGAGGATGATTTATTCACGAGAATGAAAATGTACAAAATGAATAATGTGCATATTAAACAGTATTCATTTTAATTTTCGTCGGTGAAACGACGCGCCATTCGACCTTAGATTTCAGCGTGCGCCCAAAGTGAGCTGGAGGTCTGGAGTTGGGATCACTCCTTGTTATTGATGGAGTCGAGAAAAAGTGCTCCCTTAAGGAAGGCTGGAGAACGGCTATCAAAGTCTTTTCCGATTCCTCGAAGTTCTCTTTGTAAATATTCCGTTTGTAAACCTTCCTCGAAATGAGGCTGTCACTTTGAGGCGCGTTTTCCGGGCATTTCTGGAACGTCTGGAAGAGGCTTCTGGATGTTCGTCTGGTGTTTTGTGATGGTCTGCTGCTGACACAGACTGACACACACACACACATATGTGCACGTGTGTGTAATGTTAAAAATCGTGATTCTTTTGTTTGAATTCTTGATTTATACACAATTAAGTGGGAATCAGTCGAGGCGTTGAAAGGGTATTGCTCATTAAAATTATATAGGTATATGGTAACAATATATATATATATATATATATATATATATATATATCAGGGACTAGTGTATTCCTCCTTTTACTGTTTGTGGCATCTAGTAATTGATCTGTTTGTGCGTTCTGTATGTTTCTCTGTCCATCAGACAGTTCTCAATGAGTTGACAGACCATTAAAGATTTGTCTGCTTTTATTTATCATTTAACATTAATTTTTGTCGTCAGATTGTGCAGAGGTCCTGAAGTATGAGTGAATACACATGAAAATAAAAATAAGGATAAAAACAATTAGCCATGAAAGCTTTCTGGGAAATGAACAAACAAACTAACATCACTTCTGGCTGTATAAAAATGGAAAAAAAAACCTTTGCCATATTTCTGTTGCACCTCATGGTTGCATCAGCTATCGTGGGATGTTCGCCCCCCCCCCCCCCCCCACCCCCACCCCTAGTCTATATTGCCTTTCCAGCTCAAAGTTTTTGAAAAGGAGGGAAGGGAAAGTGTTCTGGATTTGTTGCAAGTGGAAAAAAAAACTTTCCCCACGTTTTCCCCAGCTTTCTTTCGAAAGCAGGAAATATCAAAGTGAAGTTCTCCCTCTATCTGTCGCTGGTAATGGACTTGCTTCTGTGTGAGTGTGTGTGCCTGTTGGTGTGGACTTTCTCTCTCTCTCTCTCTCCTCTCTCTCTCTCTCCTCTCTCTCTCTCTCTCTCTGGTGAGTTCCAGTATATGTGAAATATTCTCTTCCACTCCCTCCTCTCTCTTTTTCCGGCATATTTCTTCTGTGTCCTCATACTCACAGCCTTTTATATATAGTCTCACTGGAATATAATCTACTTCTGCCATCTTGCCAGCTGTTTCTACCTCCACTTTATCTACTCGTGCTGTGGCGTCAGTTGCAAAGGCCTTAGTAGAATGTATTTGATAGGATCTACTTCGAAATCGTGTCATCTACTTGTAGCATCATAATTTCATCTGGAACATATTAGATAGAATCTACTCTGAACTTGTGTCATCTACTTGTAGCGTAAAGTCACTTGAATATACTCTACTTCTACCATCTTTCCACTTATTTATACCTGTGTCATCTACTTTTCGTATAAAATCATTGACAAAAACCTCAGTAGATTAAATGTGATAGAATCTACTCAAAGATCCTTTCATCTACCTACTATCTATACTGGTGTCATCTACTTTTCCTATAAAAATCATTGACAAAACCCTCAGTAGATTAAATGTGATAGAATCTGCTCAAAGATCCTTTCACCCGCCTGTAGCCTAATCCAACCTACCCTTCTACCTCCCCACAGGTGTCGAAACTAGACGTCAGTAGCCAGTACAGATGTGTCCTGGAGATGGGAACACGGAAGGTTGTCTCGTCGCCCCTTAACCTTGTCCTTGCAGGTAAGTCCCTCTAAGTCCCTTGAACTTTGATTCCACTGTGACCCCCAGAATGGGGTTTAGAAAGTGTCTGGTAGAGATAGGTGGTATTTTGCTTGAGGGTATTGATGCAAAAGTTGGATGGTGATTGGCAAAAGGGGGAAAGCTTCCTCAAACGTCAGTTGTCCAGGGGATGATAAAGAAGTTTGTGTAGCTTGTGGACATTAATGCAAAAGTTTGGGAGGTGAATTTAGCTTGGGTACATTAATGCAGAAGTTTGAGAGGGGAGTTTGATTGGGGACATTAATGCAGAAGTTTGAGAGGTGAAGTTTGATTGGGGACATTAATGCAGAAGTTGGAGAGGTAAAATTTGCTTAGGGACATTAATGCAAAAGTTTGAGAGGTGAAGTTTGCTTTGGGACATTAATGCAAAAGTTTGATCTGTCATTGTAAGTTTGAGAAGTTTTACATCTAACCATCTTTGAAAATAACCCCAAAAAAAGTCGGTTTAAAAAGATTGCGTTTATGGTTATGCGTACACCTACGATTATGTGTAAAACACAAGTAACAATATATATTATATATGTATGGGTCTATACAATATACGAGAATGCACACATACAGACGTCAGCGCCTATGTATAGCCTGTTGCTCGCGAGGACGCAAAGCCCCAGGGACTTCGGAAGGGTAGTTACGTGGCATTCGGCAGAAGCTCTCGTGTCCCTTGGGGGCAGCGGTGTGTCTGACGTTTGTGGGTGCTCTGTCTTTTTCCCATTTGTTCGCTCATTCCTTCTTCTGTTGGAGGGGAGTACGTAGGATCTGATTCGCGGTAGATTTTTAGAGTCGGTTTCTAGGTGGGGATACTTAACGCTTCGGGTATTCATAGGAGGTCCTCTGGGTAACTTTAGTGGCTGTGATTAGCTGTATAAGGGTAGCACCCTGTCTTGGGTGTCTCTATGCTAGCACACACCTCTGATGTACATACATGTGTTATTATAACCGCTCAGACTATTCATAAGAGGTCCTTCGGGTAACTTAGGTGCCTTGGGTCAGCTGTCGTGGATGCCTATGAATTGTTGGTATAAGGCCCTCAGGTTAGGGCTACATGCCGGCGTACACCTCTGAATTATGTTCGTAGGAGGTCCTTTGGGTAACTTAGGCCACCTGTGATCAGTTCTACAAGGATAGCGTTCCATCATGTGTTTTCTGTAACTTGATGGTGTATGGTACCTTGGTGATATAGCCATCATTTCACACAATAGCTTTGAGGTCAGGTGAACCACAGGTACATTTATCAACCTAGCAATTCCTCATAGGCCACATACACTCTGTAAGCTATTAATCTGAACAAATTCAAACTATTTTCAGTTGTGTTTGATGTCCCGTTAAAAATTTCTATCCCGGTCTCCAAATCCTCTGCAGACATTCCGCTTTCTTTCTTGCATTACCTGTGTGAATCAGCTGCTTCTAAAGCTATCTATCCATCTTTCTCTGTATCTGTATATGTATCTATATGCATACATATGTAGTTGGTATGACCCCAAAACAGGGTATGATCCCAAAACAGTATCATCCAGTGTTTCTGTGCAGTTGTGTGGAGATCGAACTGCCCAGTACATTGCCAGTAGCATCAGTTAACTGTCCACCTTCTTTAACTTTACCTAGCTTGGGTTCCCTCTCTCTCTCTCTCTCTCTCTCTCTCTCTCCCTCAGATGTCAGATTTCCTCTCGGTCCTTGAAATACCTCCAAGTAACATTGTCATCTTTTCAATTAATAGCTTGCAGACAGGGCCATTACATAAGTGCCCCTGGGCACGTTGTTGTAGCCTCCTTCAGGAGGGAGGTGGATGGGTGGATGGAACAGTGGGGGGGGCATGTAATACCCTTGTGAATGGGGTATGGAATCTCCCTTCTTGTCTGTAGACTGACCTTCACACGTCTTGTTCTGCTCCACCCCCCTCCCATCTTTCTATCTCTCTCTCCCATCGTTTCATACATTCCCCCATACCATTACCAAAGCCCCATCCATGGCAATATACCCCAAAATACACCCCCTGCCCCCACCTTCCCCAACCTTCCCATCTCAGTGCCCTAACCAACCCAAACACTGCATTGTCTATGTGTGTGTGCCCCTTCCATGACATGACATTCTACGTTGCCCCATCTCTCTCTCTCTCTCTCTCTCTCTCTCTCTCTCTCTCTCTCTCTCTCTCCCTGTTCCTCTATCTCTCTCTCTATCTCTCTCTCTCTCTCTCTCTCTTTTGTTAAAGAAAAGTAGTTCATTCTATCGCAAAGCCACTTGCAATATTATTAAGACAAAGTGTAGTACCAGGCAACGATTTATGATGAGCACAAATTAGCATATATTACCCTACTTTCAAAGTGGATCAAGACTAGAGGACTAGTAATTATGGGCCTGTGATCCCTAACATCACATATTATGAAAGTGTATGAAAGGGTAATGAAGAAAAAAAATATTATGAAACATTTAATAAAAATAATTTGTTTAATAAAGGACAACATGGTTTCGTACCCGGAAAAAGTACACAAAACCCCAACTGTTTAGTTCCCACCGTGAGAACATATTCAAAAATATGAAAAGCGGAAATTAACAAAACAGATGTGGTTTATTTAGACTTTGCAAAAGCTTTTGATAAAGTAGACCATAATATATTAGCGAAGAAAATTAGAAAACACAATATCGTGGATAAAGTAGGAAGATGGTTAAAAGAATTTTTACACAACAGAAAACAGATAGTTATTGCAAACGACGAGAAATCGGATGAAGTCAAGGTAATATCCGGTGTGCCGCAAGGTACGGTGTTAGCTGCAATACTGTTTGTTATTATTATGATTGAAGACATAGACAATAATGTGAAGGATTCGGTAGTGAGTAGTTTCGCAGATGACACAAGAATAAGTAGAGAAATTACTTGTGATGAAGATAGGAACGCTCTACAAAGAGACCCTTAACAAAGTATATGATTGGGCAGAGGTAAATAGGATGGTATTTAACTCTGATAAATTTGAATCAATAAATTATGGAGACAGAGAAAGAAAGCTATATGCATATAAGGGAC